>NW_026898544.1:0-113408 GCF_033153095.1 Gastrolobium bilobum
TATTCATCAATCAAGCTAAATATTGCAAGGAGTTACTCAAAAAATTTGGAATGGACAACTCCAAGGCTATTGACACTCCCATGGGTACATCTTGTTCTTTAGACAAGGATGAAGGAGGTAAATCCATAGAAATTACTAAATATCGAGGTATGATCGGCTCACTCCTTTACTTAACCGCAAGTAGGCCCGATATTATGTTTAGTGTGTGCATGTGTGCTAGATTTTAAGCTAATCCTAAAGAATCACACTTAAGTGCCGTAAAAAGAATTATGAGATATCTTGTAGGCACTTCACAAATGGGTTTATAGTACCCTAAGGGTGCATCATGTGAGTTAATAGGCTATTCCGATTCCGTTTTTGCGGGATGCAAATTGGATAGGAAGAGCACAAGTGACACTTGCCACTTTCTTGGTTGCTCTTTAGTGTCTTGGCATAGCAAGAAACAAAATAGTGTGGCTTTGTCCATGGCCGAAGCAGAATATGTGGCGGCCGGTAGTCGTTGTGCTCAAATCATTTGGATGAAACAACAACTCAAGGACTTTGGGGTTGAACTTGATCACATCCCCATAAGGTGTGATAACACTAGTTCCATAAATCTCACAAAAAATCCCATAATTCACTTAAGAACTAAACATATTGACATTAGGCATCATTTCATAAGAGATCATGTGCAAAGTGGTGATTGTATCTTGGAATTTGTGGAATCTTCAAAGCAATTGGCTGACATCTTTACCAAACCACTCCCAAGGGAAGTCTTTTATAACTTGAGAAGAGAAATCAGTCTCATTGATCCATCCTACATATGATTGCATCATCACTTACTTAATCGCTTCATTTCTCTCTTGATTGAATACCCTAATGTTTAATTTAGAAATCATTATATATGTTCGTAAAGCCTTCTCCATATGAAAAATTAATAGGGTTAAATCTGTCACATGTCCCTTAAATTAATGATCCTCTTTCCTCACTGTTTCACATTTCAAATCAACCCATATATCTGTTAAGTAATCGATTACCACTCCATTGGTAACCGATTACCAAGAAGGGTAATCGATTACCAATCCATAGTAATTGATTACCATGCGTATTCAGCCTTTTAAATTTAGCAGACAGAACCGTTTTTTTATTTGCCTTCCACCTTTTCGAACCAGACCCCTTAGGCATCTCACAGCAAAAGGTTTGGAGCCCAAATCGATTGGTACTCCATCTCTCCCATTCCCAATTTGCATCAAGGGTTTTCTCTTCCATTCACGTTTCACGCACAGAACAGGTTTGCCCTTCTCCTTGTTTTTTTGATTTCTGCAGAATCTTCTCCAGCTTTGCCCACCACTTGCTTTTCTGTTCTGGCTGCTTATTGTAAGTTTCGCTGAATGATATGCCTGCTGCATGCCCTTCAACGCTCTGTTTTGCATTTATTTTTGTTTCCTTGTGCTTCTCGATGAACACCATGACCTGCTTCCATTTCATATCAGTTTCCTAGGGTTTCTCATATCTTCCCCCTTAATTCATGCTCTCTGCTTGTATGCCCTATGCTGACCGATTCATGCCCCCAATTTTGCATAGTGTTCGCTCAAGACCTGCTTCCTCATGAACCCCAAATTTTGTTGTACACTGCATTCTTGATTGGTATTCATTGTGAACCCTCTGTGCAAATTTACTTTGCAACCGGTTACAGTAATTGCACGATGGTCATCTGTTTTATGCTATATGCTAAATTCCTCATTTTTTAAGAGCATGACATTACCCATTCATCCGATTGCTTGCCTATTTATGTTTTTGATATTTTTTTGTGGTGTTTTAATCCTATTTTGTTTTGATTTGTTATGGCACATAATTTCCCTCAATTGGTCTTCTGACTTATTTTTCTTGCCCACTATCATTTTATTATGCACATGTTCATTAGTCCTTGCATAACAACATTTGTTTTCATGATATGTATTTCTATTTGGAATCTAACTTCATGAAATTTATTTATGTAGGATTTCCATCACTTGACTCCATGGCTTCATCATCTGCCCCTATTCGCAAGAGGCCCCGAGGCTCCTGTCTTCATGGCAAATACTTCTCTACAGCTGCTAAATATGCCACATTCAGGCAACATTATGCCTCCCGCCAACTCATTGCTCTAAAATACTTGGATATACAATTCATGAGTGATGAAGGCTTTGAAATTTGTGATCTCTTGACTCATGCTCGAGTCCTACGGTTGACTCTTCTCAAAGAGAAATATTCAGAAGATATGGTTCGGGCCTTCTACTGCACTGTCAGCTTTGCAAATGACACACTCAAGGCCGACATCAAGGGCAAATCCATTTCTGTGCCACCTGAGGAATGGCCTTGTATATTTGGTCCTGCCTATAACGGCCACAAGTATGGTGAGTATGCTTTCCCTGAATATGACAAATACACCTTTACACAGTCAATTGTGGAACCCGGCATCATAGTTACTCAATCAAAGTTTAGCGTCCCTTTGTTGACTATGAACTACCGGATCCTGCATTACGTAGTCACTCACATGCTGTCACCGCGGCCCTCTAACTACTCTCGGGTGCTTGATGCTAATATCTTTCTGATGTGGGTTATCCGTTCTAGAATTAGTTTCAACTGGCCCTATTATATCTACTCACAAATGATTAAATCTAAAAACTCTTCTGCTGCCCTTCCTTATTCTATTGCAATTGTTGAGATTCTGCGTCATCAGCAAATCTTTATGGATGGTGAGATTCTGTCCGATGAAATACACAACCTTGGAATGAATTTACTGGCCCAAATGCAAATCAAAAAAATTAATGGTATATGGTGTAAAACAACTGCTCCTTCTGAAGCCGGAGCAACCCCAGCTGACATTGCCGCGGACACTGATCCTCCAGCCGCTGATCATCCTGCTGACTCTTCTTCCTCCGCAGATCATACTTTGGGGTCCATTCTCACATCTCTTAATCGGTTAAACACTACTGTGGAATCCGGCTTTGCCACTGTGAACTCTAGGCATGCAAAAATAGAGCTTCGTCTGAAGCGCATTGAGGACTATCTTCACATTCCTCCTCTTCCATCTCTACCACCACCGCCTCCACATGACTCTGATGACTTTTAGTCCCTGATATTAATTTTTTATGCTTTTGGACTTATCTTATGCTTCTATTTTGCTATGCTATGCTACATTGAATATTTTGCATCTCTAGGACTCTAGCTTTATGGACTATAGTTGCTTAGATTATGGGCTATTATGACCTCTTGTGGATTATTATGCATTCTTCTCGCTTTTTGCATGAATTATTTCTATTTTTCCGCTCATGCTTTTTGATGTTGTCAAAGGGGGAGAAAGATACATAAATCGAGACAATCATAAGCATATATTAAGGTAAAGAGGGGGAGAATAAAATTCAAATATAAAAGGGAGATTAGATGACACCTTGTATATCAATCATATATCAAGGGGGAGTTTCAAAACTATACTTGTCTAAATATATGCTATACTAATCCTTTTCTCAATTTGAGTTTGTCATCATCAAAAAAGGGGACATTGTGGAACCAATGCACTCTATGAAAAGAATATAAAGGTTCAACGATTTCAATGATAACAAACAAGCATGGAAAGAAAGCTTCAAGGTGCAACCATAAAAAAGAAGTCTAAACAAGATCAAGACTCAAGCTTCAAGAGAAATCTCTAAGTCCAAACTCAGAGTAATATATTGTAGGACTTAGGATTATTTGTAAATTGATTCCTTACAAGAACGAAGCTCAAAGTATTTTTCAAATACATGCATTAAATCATCGTTTGACATTTAAATACATTCTTAACATGAAAACATATTTGTGAATGTTCATAAAATGTTTGAACAATATTTGAAAATGATGTGAATTAAGAGAAAACCATTTTAGGGCGAAAACCAACCTTTCAATAGGTTGGTAATCGATTACCCAACAATGGTAATCGATTACCCTTCATGGTAATCGATTACCCACTTAATGGTAATCGATTAGCTACTGTACAGAAGACAAAATAACAGTTACAAAACGGCTAGTTTGCGAAAATGAGTAGGAAAAAGGCCATGGGGCCCCTCTATAAATAGAGACTATTGTTCCCATTGATGGGACATAATTATTGATCATCATTACTCATTAATTCTCATCCTATTTGCATTATTCTTGTCTTCTTGATCATAAATTCTATTTGAGCTTTATTCTTGTGAGAGTGTCATATACCATTGTTCTTCAACTTGTGTTATTTGTACTTTGAGAGTACTTAGCCATTATTAAACACCTTCCTTGATTACTTGAGTAGCTAGGGGAGTGAACCCTACACACTTGAAAGGTCACCAAATTCTTAAGAAAATTTGGAGTGAAAAAGTGTAAGGCATCAAGAGTCTGAAGTCTTGAAAAGTTGTAGTGGTTTGTCAAGCACCCTCAAGCTTGATAGTTAGTGAAAAGAATTGATCGAACGGCTTCAGTCTGGACATAGGTTACGGTGGTGGTGACCGAACCAGGATACATCTAGTTTGCAATTTCTCTAACCTTAATCTCTTTATTTAAGTATTAAAATTGCATCTTAGATTGTCTTTTTATATTCGATTGCTTACTTTGTTGATCACTACACTTGCTTTTGCAATTAGACATTTTCTTATTAAATCACTTTATTAAAGAATTAGTCTTTAAAACATCAAAGGAGGTACTTTGCGAAGAGATTTTGTAAAACTCAATTCACCCCCTCTTGAGTATTGAAGCTACCTGTCCAACACTCCTCTTAGATTGGTGTAAGAAGTGACTCAAACAGCTGACATAATGCTCGGGTAAATCCCTCTCACGTAGTAGTGGACCGAGAAATTTATATGAAAGTGAACGAGAATAAATTTACATGCACTTACTTGGTATAACAAAAATACAAGGAAAATGGAATTTTCTTTGAAAAATAATCATTACATTTTTTTAGTCCTCTATATTAACCTATTGTGTAATAGGTCCCTTTAAACTGAGAAATGAGAAGAGAAGCAACAGTATCATGTCTAATACGTTCAGTGAGGAAATTGATGGTACACATGGCATCCAAAACAAAACAAAAAAAGAATAAAAACTGGTCAACTTGTAATCACCCACCTGGTTTCCATTTTCCACCCTAACGTAGCGAGCGCTCTCGGTTTAGACTAAAGAATTTTCCGTATCTGTTTCTTTGACCAAAGAGCAGAAAAAATGACAGTCTCTTCCAATTTCTGTGCATATTTTTCTGTTTAAAACCGCAATGGCATGAAGACATAGGGTATTAATTTTATGAGAGGAGTAGATTGTTTATTCCCATGGATAACGCACCAAAATGAGATTTGCTAATTTAGCATATACAAAATGAAAGTAATTTATTTGTCAGGGACTCAGGGCACCAGAGATCTAATAATAATTTCTTATTTTTTTTTTTTTTTTTAATTTTAGAGGGCTTGTACGCTCCAAACTCATTTTAGGTGTAGCGAGAGTACCAACTTTTTTATCCAAAAAAATAAAATAAGAGAATTGAGTTTCTCATGTACCGGAAGAGTCACCTCTTTCCTGCATAGACACAACTAATTTTTTTTTTAAGAGTTTTATATTTCTCATTTAACATATGAGAATTGAATTCTCATGTTGTAAAGACAAAAAATATGTGGGACCCGTATGTAAGAAAAAATTATGTGTAGGACCCACATTGACACGAAAATTGAAGGGTGTGTAAGAAAATTCAAATTCTCATGTTAAATGAGAATTATAAAACTCTTTTTTTAATTATAAATGGGTCTCACATAAAAAATTGTGCTTGCAACAGGAGAAGTGATGCTTCCTGTAGCACAGCACGAGGATAGTGCAAAAGTATTGTTTCTGCCATATTTAATAAGGGAAAATCACTTCTCCTTTGAAAGAAGAAGAGACTTCTTCTGCCACTGATTGATTGGAAGGTGTGCCTTGTTTTTATTTTTTTTTCTATTTTAAAAAAATGTGACCCTTACCTTTGGTTGTGTCTGCTGCAAAGTCATGAGTTCTAACGTGAAAGAAGAGATATAAAGCCCATTTAATAAATAATATATGATTGTACTAAAATAAAAATAAATAATGTACGAGTGTTTGGTACAATAGGAACAGGAGTATCAAAAATATTTTCCTCCGCCCTGGCCCACTTACGCATTGTGCAACTGTTATACATCCACTAGTACCATGCCATCCATACGCAAGCCTGCTAGTGGAACTTTAAACTCCTCTTGGATTCGCTGTAAATTGAAAAACAGCTCCGTCTTAAAGATTCGTTTGTTGGGATCATTCCCGTGCTGAAAACAGACTCGGATAAATTCCTGAGATCATTGAACGATGCAAGTTCTCATGAGAAGACGACGCATCAAAAGGTAGGTGGAATGTTTGAGCGCGGGGAATAGGATTGCGCGTACGTGCATCAATGGCGAGCATTGTACTATTGCATTGCTGTAATTGAGCCACGATCAAAGCCGTTTGATTCTGATAGTCAACAAGTCTGGTTTCCACCCGCGACATTTGTGATTGATTATCATCAAGATGAGCACCAACTCGTTGCTGAAAAAACAGTGAAATCCTCATCGTGCAGACTCTAGTGTTCAATGCGATAAAAAAACACCAATGTAGGTGTTTACTCTAACAGAAGGAAACAAAGGAGAAAAGAATATAGTCCCATATGTGCAACTAATGTGAAGTTTGTAAGGCCTTGGACACTCTCACCCTTTGAGCTAGCTTTTGGGGTGGTGTATCCCAAGGTTCTTTACATGGTATCAGAGCCTCGCCGTCCCCCACTTTCTCTTGTGGAGTTTCTTAGCACAGGTAGGCTGGGCCTGTTGCATTGTCCACTCTTCAAGCCCAATGGGCTCTTGTGTGAGGGGGCGTGTTGAGATATATAGTCCCACATCGGTTGTATGTGCAACTAATGTGAAGTTTATAAGGCCTTGGGCACTCCCACCCTTTGAGCTAGCTTTTGGGGTGGTGTATCCCAAGGTTCTTTATTAGATATTAGGTATAAGGGTAGCTTAGTATTTTAATGATATTCTAGATCTCTCTTTTCTGTTATGCTCTTCTATATAAGAGCTCACTCATTGTACAAATTAATTCACCACAATCAATGAAATTAATATTTTCTCTTTACTCTCTTTTACCTTCTAATATGGTATCAGAGCATTTTTATCCTCCATGAATGAATCTTCCGCTGCCATTATTTTTTTAGTTTTCTCTTCATCGATTTGTTCGGTGTCTTATTTTTTTTCAGATCAAACTGATCTACAATTTTTTTTTATCGTTCTCTCATTCTCACAAATCTAAGGTTCAACTTTTTTTTATCCACCAGATCTGGTCGTGGATCAACGGTTGCCGTCATTTTTTTTTTCTTTTGTTTTTCTTCATTGATTATCCTTTTCCAAATGTTTGCTCCGATTTGCTTTCCCATTTTCGATTTCAGTTTTTTGCTGCCATAGTTTCTCCACTGGCGTTGTGTTTTATCACCGTTCATCTAGCATCCTTCTCTCTCCCATAGTTTTTTGAATTTTCCAGATCTATTGGGTTTTTTCTTCCAGATCTGTGTCTCATTTCTTTACTCTTCTATTACATTTTTTTTCTTTCAGATCTGTTTCGTTTTTATTTTTTGCATTTCTCTTTTTCCATCGTCCCTGATCTGTTTCATTTGTTATCAATATTTTTCGGCTGCATCTTCTTCATTTCCGGTCATCACCTCCGACCAGGTCTTCTTCTCCAGCCGCTCGTCGGTGGTGTTTATTTTCTAATATTTTTTCTCTGATCTGTTTTTTGCTCTAATCGGACCTATTCCCGGTCGGTTTGTCTTCTTAAGATCTGCTCCCGATCTTATTGATGTTTTTACTGCTCATAGAGTCTTGTTCCAGTCATCTCTAGTCGTGACTATCTTCTCCGGTTGTGTCTTATTTTTCGGCCGACGTTTGCTCATGACCGATGTTCATTCCGGTCTACTCATCTCCCAGACTTGTTCCTGGTTTCAGATGCTGTTTGGAGCTTCTATGATGTGTTGCAGTTATTTTTGTTTTAATTTTCTGGCTTGTATTTGGCCATTTAGTTTTTATTCCCACATATGTTTGTGGTGTTATTCGAGTTTGTTGATGTTCATTTCAGAACATTTGATTTTGCCGATGTCCATCCCGGCACCGTTTGGTATTTTGTGGCTGATGTCCATCCCAGCCCTCTCTTCCTTAGCTGATGTCCATACCAGCACCATTGATTTCGCTGAAGCTCATTTCAACACACTGAAGATTTTGGTTTCTCATTCGGGATTTTTTATTTGGTTATTATGTTTTCTTTATTTTTCTTGTTCAAGATGGAAGTTCTCTTTGTTCACTCTCCATCTTGAGGGGGAGTATTAGATATTAGGTATAAGGGTAGTTTAGTATTTTAATGATATTCTAGATCTCTCTTTTCTGTTATGCTCTTCTATATAAGAGCTCATTCATTGTACAAATTAATTCACCACAATCAATGAAATTAATATTTTCTCTTTACTCTCTTTTACCTTCTAATATGTATTATTCAATGTCACTAAAACACTACACTCTGTGGTCTGTGCGTTATAGACTAACTTGCGTAGTTTGCATAGCTAACGTAACTACTCCTGTGAGCCTGATCTGAGGTGATGAGGTATAGGCAATTAAAAAAAAACTTGTCAAGGAAGCTTTCTTATGATGAGGAGACAAATTACACGTCGGCGGCCCAAAGTGTTAAGTTATAGGACCCGTCCTTAGGAATAAATCTTCACCCAAAATTGAGTGCATTTCTAATTATTATGTGACAGGTAAATAAAAAATATCACATTGTTTTTTTTTAAATGATGTGATTTTTTTGTTAATGTGTCACAAAATGATTGAGCAAATACATTAAATTCAGTTTATCTGATGCATTAACAATTTATTTCATACATAGATGACGATCAAAGTGTCAATCTTCAAAGCAAACATGATGTTTTGGGTGCATATGGTCCAAAAAAGTTGCTCCAAGCTATATATTGTAAATTGAAAAATTAAACTTCACAAGGGCCTTAATTTTTATTCAATTACTGCTATTATGTTGAATTTGCGGCAGTTCACACTAAAATTTAAGATAATGACCCACTACTAGAAAAGCCATTATTTTCGACGGAAAAAAAATCCGTGGCAATTATTGACGGAATTTTCGACAGAATTCGTTTACCGTTGAATTTTTTTACGGAAAATAGATTCCGTCAAAAACTTTCGACGAAAAATTGATTCCGTCCAAACTTTTTCGACGGAAAATGAATTCCGTCGAAAATGGATGAATAAAATAAATAGAAAAGGAATTGATTTTGTAAAGGTTTTCGACGGAAAATGGATTCCGTCGAAGATTTTTGACGGAAAACTAATTCCGTCGAAAACGGATGAATAAAATAAATTGGAAAGAAATTGATTTTGTAAAAAATTTTGACGAAAAAATGATTTCGTCGAAACTTTTTCGACAGAAAATGAATTCCGTCGAAAATGGATGAATAAAATAAATGAAAAAAAATTGTTTTTGAGAAGGTTTACGACGGAAAATGGATTCCGCCGAAGATTTTTGACGAAAAATGAATTCCGTCGAAAATGGATGAATAAAATAAATGGAAAAGAAATTGATTTTGTGAAATTTTCGACGGAAAATGAATTCCGTCGAAGATTTTTGACGGAAAACGAATTCCGTCGAAAATGGATGAATAAAATAAATGAAAAAGAAATTGATTTTGTGAAATTTTACGACGGAAAATGGATTCCGTCGAAGATTTTTGACGAAAAAAGAAATTCCGTAAAAAACGGATGAATAAAATAAATGGAAAAGAAATTGGTTTTGTGAAATTTTTCGACGGAAAATGGATTCCGTCGAAGATTTATGACGGAAAATAAATTCCGTCAAAAATGGATGAATAAAATAAATGAAAAAGAAATTGATTTTGAGAAGGTTTTCGACGGAAAATGAATTCCGTCGTAAACGGATGAATAAAATAAATGAAAAAGAAATTGATTTTGTGAAATTTTTCGACGGAAAATGGATTCCGTCGAAAACGGATGAGTAAAATGAAATGGAAAAGAAAGTGATTTTGTGAAATTTTTCGACAGAAAATGGATTGCGTCGAAAACGGATGAATAAATTAATGAAAAAGAAATTGATTTTGAGAAGGTTTTCGACGGAAAATGAATTCCGTCGAAAACGGATGAATAAAATAAAATGGAAAAGAAATTGATTTTGTGAAATTTTTCGACGGAAAATGTATTCCGTCGAAGATTTTTTACGGAAAATTAATTCCGTCGAAATCGGATGAATAAAATAAATGCAAAAGAAATTGATTTTGTGAAATTTTTCGACGAAAAATGGATTCCGTTGAAAACAGATGAATAAATTAAATGAAAAAGAAATTGATTTTGAGAAGGTTTGCGACGGAAAATGAATTCTGTCGAAAACGGATGAATAAAATAAAATGGAAAAGAAATTGATTTTGTGAATTTTTCGACGAAAAATGGATTCCGTCGAAGATTTTTGACGGAAAATGAATTCCGTCGAAAATGGATGAATAAAATAAATGAAAAAGAAATTGATTTTGTGAAATTTTTCGAAGGAAATGGATTCCGTCGAAAACGGATGAATAAAATAAAATGGAAAAGAAATTGATTTTGTGAAATTTTTTGACGGAAAATGGATTCCGTCGAAAACGGATGAATAAAATAAATGAAAAAGAAATTGATTTTGAGAAGGTTTTCGACGGAAAATGAATTCTGTCGAAAATGGATGAATAAAATAAAATGGAAAAGAAATTGATTTTGTGAAATTTTTCGACGGAAAATGGATTCCGTCGAAAACGGATGAATAAAATAAATGAAAAAGAAATTGATTTTGAGAAGGTGGCACTGCGCTAATGTGCTTTGTGCACCACAAGAAATAAATTTGAATATGTATAAATCTGAAATCGGATCCCCAATTGGTTTTTTCTGCAGTCAATGCACGCAATCTGCATTGAATCCAAAATGACATTGTTTTAGAGCAGAAATAAAAATATTTTAGTAATTATAATTTATTTAAAGGTTATAATAATTTTTATCATTAATATTTTTTAATCTTCCAACCCACAACAACGTCAACATTCACTTAGGAAACATTAAACTCTATTTTATATATATATATATATATATATATATGTGTGTGTGTTAGCGGAACAAAACGCTTAGCTTAAGAATCACTAAACCATTTTAAGAACTGATTGATTTTGGAATTGAATTCTAGTCTATCTTCTTTCTGTGTATTTTAGTCTACCTTTCCTCACACTACATCATACACAAGTATTTAATATATATTGAGTATCCATTAGCCAATATAGTAATTAGCAAGATGACTTTTTTTATGCGTACACGATACTGTTATTTGTATATGAAAATTTAATAATATTACTTATATATATATATATATATATATATATATATATATATATATATATATATATATATATATATATATATATATATATATATGGGTTCGATTTTTCTGCAATTACTGCAGATAAGTTATCTGTAGTAAGCCCAATACGACGTCGTTTTGGGGCGGAAATCATGGTGTTTTTGTAATTTTAATTTATTCCAGGGTTATTATAGTATTTATAATTAAATTTTTTAATATTTTAATCCTAAAACGACGTCGTTTTGGGATTAAATACAAATAACTTATTTGCAGTAACTGCAGAAATATTTTTCTGTATATATATATGATAAAATCATTTATGCAGCTACTGTACGTACATCAACGACAGGTGTATGGTTATGATTCTCCACATTTAATGTTTTCATCCTTTGTCTGGTTATGATTCCCCGCATTTAATATTTTCAAGTATATATATGGCAAGTATTTGATTGCTGCACATACAGCAGCCGCAGAAATGTAAACCCTTATATATATATAAATTAAATATGATTTTAAACTTAAAAAAAAAGAAGATACAAAAATATAATACTAAAAGAAGTTGCTGTTTATGAATAAATTTTTTTTAACACTCCTTTTCTTATTGATTAAATTTTATATTAATTCTTTTCCAAAAAATTATATTAATAAAAAATAAATTTATATTATTGAATCTACCCAGCATAAAATTTCTCTCTTAATAAACGAGTCTTAAAAATATGAGTTTAATGTTTTTCTTATTTTAGGAGATATAATTATTTTCTATTCACATATAAAAATGTGTGAAGCATGTGAAAAGAAAAGAGAAAAAATAAAAATATGAATACCATACATTTTATGTATATATAAAAAATAATTTCATACAATATGAGAGATATTAAATCTTAAAAATATCTTCCTAATTTACAAAATATAAAATAAAAAGCTTCCTAATCTTCATTATTATTTAATGGCCTCCCTGCCTTGTAAAGTGTGTAAATATAAAATTGTGAAATAAAAAAAAAAATACTCATATTTAAAATGAAAGGACGGTTTTAGCAAGACATTGTTCCCTCAATTTTTCCTGGGACCCATTAGGAAGCTACCATGCAATTTCCTTCCACCTGCAATTCTGCAAAGTTACGTAATCTTTATTGACATGCCATTTGTGCACCCGAGGCAATTTCATAGCAATTCCCCTCAAAATGCTTTTTAGTGTCCTTATATATATGTCAATCCTTGAAGGCTATTTCTTCAAGTGATTCTTCACCCGAGGCAATTTTCTTAACTAAATAGTATGTTATGGCTACCGAGAAAATTCTCAAACTATCAAAGTGGTTCTCTAACAAAAGTCTCAGGCTTAGTCTACATCCCAAAAGATCAAGATCTTCCCACTCATCCTTGAGCTCTTCTAGATCACTACCCATGTCACCATGTACCATCCACAATAAAAGTAGTGGAGAGGAAGGGTCACTAAGGGAGGTTTTCCGTCACTTTGATGGAGATGGAGATGGGAAAATCTCTGCCTATGAGTTAAGGTCATATTTTGGGTCCATTGGAGAGTACATGTCTCATGAGGAGGCTGAAGAGGTGATCCATGACCTTGATAGTGATGGGGACAACTTGTTGGACTTCAAGGACTTCAAGAAGCTGATGAAGAGGGAAGGTAGGGATGGTGGTGATGATGAGGATCTCAGAAAGGCTTTTGAGATGTTTGTGTGTGAAAAAGAAGGGTCTGGTTGTATCACTCCAAAAGGGTTGCAGAGGATGTTGCACCGCTTAGGAGATGAAAAGTCCCATGATGAGTGTGTGGCTATGATTAATGCCTTTGACATAGATCACAACGGGGTCCTTGATTTCAATGAGTTTCACCAAATGATGGCCTGAGTTGTTAATTTAAATCTAGTATATGTCTTTGATGTAAGTGGATAATTAATACTAAATCCAAATCAGATAATCAAGAATTGCAAAATTGCAGTGTTTAATGATTGCTATCTTCAAGACGATTGTTGTAAAAAACTAACGTAAAAGGTATAAATGTCGTGTAAAAATCGTTCAGAAACATAAAAATGACAGAAACACAAGTTTTTATTTAAATTTAATTTTTATTTTTATTTTTTTAAATTTAATTTTTTCTTTTTTTGTTTTTGAATTTATATGTGACTTATATTTTTAAAATATGAAATTATTTATTGAATTTTGAGTGGTAACTTATGTATTATATATATATATATATATATAATAATTTTATACATTAATCTGAATTAGTAGAAATTTTACGTTTTATGTAATTTTTTTGATTTACATTTTCATCATCCCTTCGATTTTTACGTATAATCTCAATTGTGAAAATTTATTATAATTATAAAAATATTTTGATTTTTATCTCAAAATAATATCATTTTAAGTTCAATATAGATAAATTATTTATATTGATCGTAGAAAAAACGAATCCTTAAACAAAACATATATCTTCTACTGAATCAATTGATCGCTAAGAGATTTCAACCCATTACAAATACTTTAATAAAGCCAAGGCAAAGATGGATTAGTTACATATCTAAATATGAAAAATGGTTCGTTTATAAATTTTTTTTACTTTCGAAAATATATAATATATTTTGTAAAAATTTATAAACTTTTTTTTTGTAAATATAACCTTTTGTTCTAATAAGCATTTGGTAGAGGAGAAATTTTTTTTTATCCGAGAATCTCAATTTTTAAAAATATAATTTTTACCTTCAGTTTATGATAATATCTGAAAATTAAAAATTTAAAACAATTTAATTTATCAAAAATCCCTAAAAATTCCGCGTGCCAAAAAGGGACCGAGTAAGTTTAGACACCAGTGCTTTGGTAAGTTGGAATGAATCTTCTTCTCTTGCCTTACGACTGGACTTGTACTTTTAAAGCTAAAGCAAAGTGACAAGTAACAGGAAAAGTGATAAGTAACAGGAAAAGTGAATAAAGGAACATGTCATGTCGCTCTTTATTTCATAAGCTTTTATTTGTCCTTGAAATTGGAGAGATCAAACTTTTAAAATATATTATATTTATAAATTTTTTATTTATAAATTCTTATAAATTATATTATGTTTGATTAATTATATTTTAATTAAAAGTATATCACTGATCAGATTTAGTATAATTTATAAAAAAATTTGTAAATAAATCGTTTTCTATCTTTTAATTCATTTTGTTATAAATAATATGATATAATTATAGCAAGTTCATAAAAGGTGTTTATTTTATCAATTAATTTATCAGAAAGCTAATTAATCGGGTTCCAGGAGTGTCTAATTTACTCTCCCAACAATTATTTCAAACTTGATAACCTACCACACTTGGTAGGAATTTCTAATATATATTATTTACTTTAGTAATACAGATTCTTAGGTAATTTAAGTAAAAGGAAATTTATATGCTCTATCATTCAGTATATTTTACCATAGATATAGGGGTGGTAAAATGAGCCAATTTATCGGATTGGCTCGTAACCTGTTAAAAATAAGTCAGGTTGGATTGACAAAAATGACCTGCCAACCCAACCCGAGCTAGCTAAAAAAAAAACGAGTCAACCTGCAGGTCAAACGAGCTAGCTCGCGACTTGAATTTTTTTTTTAATAAAAAATACAAAATATAATATACAAAAATAGAGAAAACTCACACATGTTGTCATCGTCTTTCTTCCTTCTCTAAACCTAAGTCCCTAATCTTCTCACATCTCTGCTATTTTTATATTGTTAGGCTGTGCTGGCTCTGTTTGGTCCAAATATCTTATTCACTTGGTAGCAAGCGGTTCTGATTGTTTCTTGATGTTGGTGCAAATCTGTTGTGAAAAAAATTCGAAATTAGAATATTTTGCTTTTATTTATCATTTTGTAACCCTTTGTTTAATCTGATAGAAGCCACATAACCGGTGCATTAATACTGCAGGTTCATTTAAATAGACTGAAAACGAGACAACTCGCGAGCAATTTTCGATCCAACCCGCGAGCCAATTTTTGAGCCAACTCGTGAGTTATTTTTTTAAGCCAACTCATGAGCCAAATTTTTGAGCCAACTCGTGAGCCAACCCTAACCCGACTCGGGTCGGGTTGGGTTGAGTTTTCTGGCTCATTTTTTTTTTCGAGTCAACCCTAATCCGGTTCATTTTTTCGAGTTGCATGCGGATTGAGCTGGGTTGAGCCGAATTAGTCCATTTTGTCAACCCTACGTAGATATATGAGCCACAAATTTCTTTCTTGTCAATATAATAATAATTATCTGCATTAGATTTGAGACACTTGTACCTAAAAAAGGTATTGAGACATTCAATAGCATGATGTAATTTATTTTTCTCTCCAATACTGAGTGCTCAGCCCTTCTTAGATTTGAATTTTAAGACTACTAATCCTCACCACTGAGGTGACATCAAACAGTTTCTTTATTCTCCCGTTGCTCTTTTAATTCGTCCAGCTGTAGGAGACTTATTTAGTTATTTTTCCATCCAATTTAAATCTGTTAAATCTGATAAGAAAACAATTATCAATAATTATTAGTTCAAGTGATAATAAATTTATTTTTCTTAATTAAAAGTCTTGAGTTCAAGTCATTAAAATAGAGAAAATAGTTTTGGGAGATTCATCACATATAAAATCGGATCCTTTAAGACTTCAGACATTGGTTGGTATATATATATATTATATATATATATATAAAATTAACATCTACCCCTTATGATAGATGCTAAACAGCACTATTGCAGAGCATTGGCGTATAAGTTTTCTATTTGGAAAAGAAAAGAAAAGAAAAGAATAAAAACAACGACAACAACAATAAGAAATATACAGATACGTCTTGGTGTTTATAAATGTGTGACGTTAACCTCATGTTTTTTTTGTGTGGAAAAATTCAAAAACTCTCTTATGGTAATGTTTTGAATCATTTACATTCTTATGCTTTTTTAATCATTTAACTCTATGTGATATTTTTTATTCACATACCTACTTAACACTGTTATGAACTTAACTAAATATGCCTATTTTACTCTTTTTAGAAGAAGAAAATAAAGTAATAAAAATATTAATAATAAGACCAAATGTTATGAAAATTTAGAATACTTAATAAAAGACTAAAATAAAAAAGAAAAATAAAAATCAAATGTGTCTAAATAAAAATAAAAAAATAGAATAAAGACAAAAAAATATAAAAAAATAAGGTTAAATATGTTAAAAATCACAAAAATGATAGAAAAGACTAAATTTTTAAAAAAAAAAATACTAAAGACAAAAAATAGAAGAAAAAATTAAGAAAAAAATAAAATACAAAAGAAATGAAACAAAAAGAAATCACAATTATGAGTTATATATATATGTGTGTACGTGTGTGTATGTGTGTTTATTGTCGTTGATCTATTTTATTCTTTTTTATTTAGATATGTTTGGTTTTTTTCTTTTTCTTTTTTTACTTTTTGATCTATTTTATTCTGATTTTTTCTCACTCTTTTTTTAAGCCTTGTGTCACCTCATCTACTAAAGATTTTAGTAAAAAAAATTAAAAAGGGAGAAAGAGAATAAAATATAGATATAAAAAAGACCAAACATATCCAAATAAAAAGAATAAATAGATCAAGGATAAAAAATAAAAAAATAAAAAACCAAATATATTTAAAATTCATAACTCAGATTTCTTTTTATTCTATTTTTTTATCTTAATTTTTTCTTCTATTTTTTTGTATTGAGCATATATATTTTTTCATTTAGACTATTTTTTAATTTTTAATTTATTTTTAGTTTTTTCTGTCACTATTGTGTTTTTTAACATATTTAGTCTTATTTTTTCTTCTATTTTTTGTCGTTATTCTATTTTTGTTATTTAGACACATTTGATCTCTTTTTTTCTTTTAGTATTTTATTAAGTATTCTAAGTTTTCATAATATTTAGTCTTATTTTTCTTTTTCTTTCATTATTTTATTTTCTTCTTCTAATAAGAGTAAAGTAGGTATATTTAGTCAAATTTCTAACAATGTTAAGGAGGGGGTGGATAAAAAAATCATGAGGTTAAGTGATTAAAAAAAATATAAAAATGTAAGTGATTCACGTGAAGTTTTTGAATTTTTTTTCTTTTTTTTTAACATAAAAATATAAGTGTGATTAAACGTAAGATTTCTGAGAGGAATTATATATCGTCCATCAACGAGACCTTCACATCAATTAAGGGGGCGTTTGGTTGAGGAAATTTTTTTGGAATAGTAGGAAAATGTAATAGATAGAGAAATGATTGGAAAGATAGATAAAGTGAGATAGGTAGAAAAATGTAAAAAAAAGTTATTTGATGGAGAAAAACTTTACTGAGAAAATTAGGTAACTTTATGAAATCAACAGTGCATTAAAAGCCAGATAACCGGTTTTCCGAAAAATCCCACCTTTAAATTGGGTTTCTAAACAGTGCGGATATCTATGTTTCTCATAAATCCATACAAATTGGATATATGGGTTTTTGGTGAAAATACATTGAAACAAACATGGTGTTTCTAAAAGCCATACTTGAGAAACATAGATATCCGCTGAAAAGCTCCCAACCAAACACCACCTAACAGAATTTGAACTCAGGCACTTTTGAGTTATGAACCTAATCCTTACGCTCTCATTTTATTTGGTGTAGCTGGTTGTCAAATTAATACTTTAAAGACATTTCAACTTATTCCGATTCGAAGCCATAATAATGTTGTGCTAAAGAACAGGCAAATGTAACCAACTTATCAGTGTAACAAATGAAGTCAATTAATATTATTCATTGATCATTGAACATTGAACTTTAGTAATTTAGCTTTTTGACCTTTTTACTCTTCATTAAACAATTAATAACCATTTTTCCCCTCGTTCAAAACGATCTACCAATTTGTCCCTCATTAATTGATTAACTTGAAGATTTAATCGATTAAATGGTCAAAACTGACAAAAATAATTGACTTGAAGATTTAATCGATTAAATCTTCAACTTAATCGATTAAATCTCCAAAAAAAAGAAACGAAAAGTAAACAAAGGCTTTTGCCCGCAAGAAACCACGTATGGTTACCAGTGTATGGTTACTTGATTGTATGCTACTACCTCTGGTCCTGAAACTTCAACCAATTCGGAGAAACCACGTATGGTTACCATTAAAGATGTTTTCTATCCAAAAATACAATCAAGTAATCCTCCTACTGTTTCCAAGAGTTCAACCTCTATCCAAACATCATTACCCACAATCCAGAAAGCTTTTGCCCGCAAGAATGGGAGTGGATGACCAAGCACACCAAATTCACATGCATCGTGTAATTTCATCCTCTTCACTCGAATTAAATTCCCATTTCATTTCAATCGAATTCAAAGTGGGAACAGAAGATTGAAACCATAAAGCAAAGCTTATTTATTTACTTTTTGTTTCTTTTTGGAGATTTAATCGATTAAGTTGAAGATTTAATCGATTAAATCTTCAAGTCAATTATTTTTGTCAATTTTGATCATTTAATCGATTAAATCTTCAAGTTAATCGATTAAAGAGGAACAGATTGGTAGATAATTTTGAATGAGGAATATTAATTAACTAATGAAGGATAAAAGAGTTAAAAAACATTAATAATTTGCTATGAGTAATTATAAATGTAAAGATATTTCTCTTCGGAATACCTTCACAACCTCAAGAAAGGTTGATAAATTTTTATACATTATTTTATATTTCTCAACCACTCTTTTTACATGGAGCTTTAGATTATATATATCATCCATGAGGTTTTCACATTGGTTATCGGGAACTCAAGTACTTTGGGTTAGTTATGAGCCTAATCCTTACTTTCTCATTTAATTTGGTGGGGCTGGTTGTCAAATTAATACTTTAAAGACATTTCAACTTATTCCGATTCGAAGCCAAAATAATGTAGACATGTAGTATTAATTAAAGAACACGCAAATGTAAGACAAGTATGAGTAAAAGATAATGTAAAGAATTAATTCAACTCAAAATCTTAAGTTGTTGGGTGAGGTTATATTAATAGTTTTATAGATTTTATAAGAGTTATGTTGTAAGAAAAATGATTGTGTAATGTTAGAGATTCGTTTTGCGTGCCTTAATTTTTTTTTTTTGTTTCAAAAAGTGCGGGTCCCATAAAATATTGCGTGTGTAGGAAACTTTTTTGTGTCATGTTACATAATGAATACAAATCCCTAGTTTTATATATCTTTAACAAGCTCCCTCACATGAAAGTTCATTAAGCATGAAGTGTGGATGATATATTAGGTCCAACCTACTTGTGTTAAGAAATTTCACAAGAGAAAGTAAGGGCGATGGGGATCGAACATATGACATCGAAACTTTAGTACCATACAAAGAATCAATTTAACCTAAAATCTTAAAGTGTTGGATGATGTTACATTTATAATTTTATATATGTCTGAACGTTACTCGTATTAGAATGAATTCAATTAACACTGAAGGGGTTTTCCTTGTGATTTCAAATTTCATATTATGAAATAAAAATAACAACATTTATTGTGAAAACAATCAATCCAAGAAATCTACTCAATGTTGCGGCTGACCTTTCATTGACCACAAAAGATGTGGTTAATTTTGTATGACAATTTAAATTCTAAAACTAATTTTATGTATTTAAATAAATTTCCGTAAGGTTCTTACATTTTAACATTTAAATGAGTACCTAGAACCTAAAATGTAGGAAAATAAAAAAAAAATTAATCTTATTTAAATAAATATATAGTTTTATCTAAAAAATTATACTAAGGAGGTATTTAATATTAATTTTAGAAAATTTTAGGATTAAAATTATTATGCATGTGTGTAACAAATGGACCCCTGCAAAGAAAAGAATATAACAAATGTCACTAATCATACAAAAGAAATCTAACATAAGATTTAATATTTCATGACTTTATTTAATATTATTTGAGTGATTTCCTAAATAAAACAAGTCCATGGTGTCGTCTTCTCAGCAAGAGAAACAACAAAAAAAATATTTATTCATAATAAAAAATGTGGATGTTGCTTGCATACGTGGCCTTTTGTGCATTTGAATGTCATTTAAAAAAAATACTAAAGTAATTCAAAACAAAAAAAGAATGATTAAAATAATATTGTAAAACGTTGGGTGGGTATGTGTTCAAGTCGCGCAAGGAATTGATGTACATTTAGGCATTAGTCGAATTAGTAGCTGCCAAATGGTGCAAGCTAAATTAATCATGGTTACTTCATCAAGGTTTAACTGTGACTAATTTTCGTTCAAAGGATGAGGGTAATTAATTCACTTACAATTGGTCTATTATACATGACTTAATCATTGATTTAAGAAGTCTAGAGTCAAATAGAATTATGGCGTAATATGTATGGCTCAATTGTTAAAAAAAACATAAATTTGAAATATATCAAATTATGATCTAATCCAAGTCCAAAAGAAGCAGCAGATATGATCAGTGGCGGACCTTCTCATGAGCACATGTACGCAAGTGCAGACATACAGTTTTGATTTTTTTTTTTATAGTTACTAAGCAATGAAAATGAGGAAAAGTGCTTTTGGCAACAAAAACCACTTCAGCGAACAAGGACAAAGATAAGGATAAGAAAAGACCCATTTCACGGTCGTCCCTGACCCCCGCGGGATGTATTCAGTGGCGGACCTGCTCCTGGGCACATGTCCGCAAGTGCAGCATAAAGTTTTGATTTTGATTTTGATTTTTTATAGTTACTAAGCAATGAAAATGAGGAAAAGTGCTTTTGGCAACAAAAACCACGGCAGCAAACAAGGACAAAGATAAGGATAAGTCGTCCCTGATCCCTGTGGGATGTATTCATAGGCAGCTGAAGCAAAGGATCCAGGCCAATGGACGAGTTGGGGCCACTGCTGCTGTATACTTAGCCTCCATTCTTGAGTATCTCACTGCAGAGGTTCTTGAACTTACTAGGAATGCAAGCAAAGATCTCAAGGTGAAGAGGATAACACCAAGGCCTTTACAACTTGCTATCAGGGGAGATGAGGAGCTTGATACCCTTATTAAAGGGACCATTGTTGGTAATGGTGTCATCCCTCACATCCACAAGTCCCTCATAAAAAAAACCGCCAAAGAATAAAATATTTGCTTCTGATTGATTTCATATGGTTGTTAACGGAAAACTATTTTGTTTAGTTTTATGACCTGATTGCAGGAGGGTAGCATGATTTCTTCAACTGTCTATTTGGAACTGAGATGTATGTTAGGTACGTAGATGGTCGTATTTTTATGTGGTCTTTTTACTCGTTTAATTGGCTTGTCTTAAAGTTTTAATGGAGTTGGATTGCTAGACAATGATTTCTTTTAGTGTTTGATATGTTGCCTTTATTGGTTAGTTCCTCCTTTGATATTTGGTTGTTTTATTTTAATCTTTGGAATGGTTTGGTTATCCGTTGATTACTGTATAGAAAAATGGGCTATGATGAAGATGAAAATAGTTGAAATAAAAAATTATTGATTGAAAGTTGATGTCTTTACTATTTTTATTAAGTTGAAGTAACAGAAACCATGCGTTCCATTTTTTTTATAGTAAATTATAGTAACAAAATTCAGTTACTATCTATTGTGATTACTAGCTGGTGCATAAACTAAAGACACTGCATGAGGTGATCCTATTTCTGCATCTTGGGTCACTGCACTTGAATTCTGAGTTGCACTTGAAGTAAGCTCTCATGTTATAAAGTTTTCTTTTTTTGTTTATATTTATATTTTTTAATATATTTTTAAGAAATTTAAAAAAAATTCGGGGGCAGAACCCCCAAATCTTCGCTACTAAATGTGCGGACATAAATCAAATTCCTGGGTCCGCCACTAGATATGATTGCGATTTGTTTGGTAAGAAAAGAAAAGCAACATATTTGACATGTTTTGAATGATTTAATTGTAATTATTTATTATTTTTAGAAGTTAATTACCATTATATTTATTTTAAGAATTTTACTTATTTTTGGGATTTTAGATTTTGAATTTTGATTTTTGAATCAATTTATAACTAATCTATAAAAGGGTGCTTATGACCAAGGTAGTTAAAATTGAGTTTTTACCTAAAAATGGAAGGGAGATAAAAAATCATAAAACGTCAAATCACTATGAAATTTTTTTGTAAAAAAGTAAAAGCACTTGAAATTTTGATGAAAAAAAATTGTAAAATCGTAAAAGCGCAGTTTTAGAAATAGTTTTTAACTGCAATGATTATAACCCTTATTATAAGAGTTAAATTTTGTTAATAGAAATTGAGAACCGAAGGGATACTCTATTATGAAATCATAACTTTCTGTGTAGCCACATTTTTTATGCACTTTAAGCATAAGTTGGTATAAGAGCACTAGGTTGTCTTTAACCAATGGCTTAATAGAATCGTAGAGGTCATCAATGACAGAGTCACGAAGGCAAGGGACGTGGATTTGTTCTTAAAGAAGACAGAGAACTGCGTTAGATAGACCCACATAACATAGAAAATGAAGAGCTCGAAAGACGGATCTAGGATTTTAAGCGACAACTTGAGCAGAAGTTGGACATGAGAATCCAAGATTTGGAGCGACGACTCATGCGGGAGCATAGCGGGAAAATTCAAGTTTTAGAGTGACAACTTGTGGAGGCGCAGAGCATGAAAATCCAAGATTTGGAGTAACGACTTGCGTGGACAAAGTTGGGCATTCAATTCAAAGAAGAAATGGAATTAGAGTACGCATATGATGACGAAGAGGAGGACGTCAATCCCTTGGAGATTCTAAACCAGGGACATAATTGGAAAGTACGAGTTGGAAATCAGTCAACTTTTTAAGATATCAATATGCAAATCAACATTACTGACTTTGATGTGTATGACCACAACACAATTTGTGATGATTTTCCCATTTATAATGACTATCCATCTTATGATGAAAATTCAGTTTATTATGATAATCTAGTCTATGATAAATCTAATGATGAAGATCTAATAGAGAAAAAATTATCAATTGAATTTTTACCTTAAGAGATTGATAACAGTGAAGATGAAGAAGATTCGAGGATGAAGATCAAGAAGACCATGCTTATGAAGTTTTGATGATAACAAAGCAACAACAAGTACCAACATAGCACAACATGAAAGCTCTCAATATAAGGCATGGCAACAAGTTCTAAATGATACAAAAATCCTATAACAAAGTGCAAACATGAAGAGAACTGTAACACCCCGTGTGCATCCGGTGTACTTTAGGATCAGATCCACCTCGCATAAAACTCAGAAAAAAATGGTTAATAGCACCTGCAAAACACAGAACAAGATAGAACAAGATAAAATAAAAATAAAAATAAAAATCAAATCTCAAAGATCAACGATTATTTATAATATTGGAATTAATAATCCCCGGCAACGGATCCAAAAACTTGATGCTCACCGGCAAGTGTACCCTCATCCTTTTGTGCATTTGAATGTCATTTAAAAAAAATACTAAAGTAATTCAAAACAAAAAAGAATGATTAAAATAATATTGTAAAACGTTGGGTGGGTATGTGTTCAAGTCGCGCAAGGAATTGATGTACATTTAGGCATTAGTCGAATTAGTAGCTGCCAAATGGTGCAAGCTAAATTAATCATGGTTACTTCATCAAGGTTTAACTGTGACTAATTTTCGTTCAAAGGATGAGGGTAATTAATTCACTTACAATTGGTCTATTATACATGACTTAATCATTGATTCAAGAAGTCTAGAGTCAAATAGAATTATGGCGTAATATGTATGGCTCAATTGTTAAAAAAAACATAAATTTGAAATATATCAAATTATGATCTAATCCAAGTCCAAAAGAAGCAGCAGATATGATCAGTGGCGGACCTTCTCATGAGCACATGTACGCAAGTGCAGACATACAGTTTTGATTTTTTTTTTTTTATAGTTACTAAGCAATGAAAATGAGGAAAAGTGCTTTTGGCAACAAAAACCACTTCAGCGAACAAGGACAAAGATAAGGATAAGAAAAGACCCATTTCACGGTCGTCCCTGACCCCCGCGGGATGTATTCAGTGGCGGACCTGCTCCTGGGCACATGTCCGCAAGTGCAGCATAAAGTTTTGATTTTGATTTTGATTTTTTATAGTTACTAAGCAATGAAAATGAGGAAAAGTGCTTTTGGCAACAAAAACCACGGCAGCAAACAAGGACAAAGATAAGGATAAGTCGTCCCTGATCCCTGTGGGATGTATTCATAGGCAGCTGAAGCAAAGGATCCAGGCCAATGGACGAGTTGGGGCCACTGCTGCTGTATACTTAGCCTCCATTCTTGAGTATCTCACTGCAGAGGTTCTTGAACTTACTAGGAATGCAAGCAAAGATCTCAAGGTGAAGAGGATAACACCAAGGCCTTTACAACTTGCTATTAGGGGAGATGAGGAGCTTGATACCCTTATTAAAGGGACCATTGTTGGTGATGGTGTCATCCCTCACATTCACAAGTCCCTCATAAAAAAAACCGCCAAAGAATAAAATATTTGCTTCTGATTGATTTCATATGGTTGTTAACGGAAAACTATTTTGTTTAGTTTTATGACCTGATTGCAGGAGGGTAGCATGATTTCTTCAACTGTCTATTTGGAACTGAGATGTATGTTAGGTACGTAGATGGTCGTATTTTTATGTGGTCTTTTTACTCGTTTAATTGGCTTGTCTTAAAGTTTTAATGGAGTTGGATTGCTAGACAATGATTTCTTTTAGTGTTTGATATGTTGCCTTTATTGGTTAGTTCCTCCTTTGATATTTGGTTGTTTTATTTTAATCTTTGGAATGGTTTGGTTATCCGTTGATTACTGTATAGAAAAATGGGCTATGATGAAGATGAAAATAGTTGAAATAAAAAATTATTGATTGAAAGTTGATGTCTTTACTATTTTTATTAAGTTGAAGTAACAGAAACCATGCGTTCCATTTTTTTTATAGTAAATTATAGTAACAAAATTCAGTTACTATCTATTGTGATTACTAGCTGGTGCATAAACTAAAGACACTGCATGAGGTGATCCTATTTCTGCATCTTGGGTCACTGCACTTGAATTCTGAGTTGCACTTGAAGTAAGCTCTCATGTTATAAAGTTTTCTTTTTTTGTTTATATTTATATTTTTTAATATATTTTTAAGAAATTTAAAAAAAATTCGGGGGCAGAACCCCCAAATCTTCGCTACTAAATGTGCGGACATAAATCAAATTCCTGGGTCCGCCACTAGATATGATTGCGATTTGTTTGGTAAGAAAAGAAAAGCAACATATTTGACATGTTTTGAATGATTTAATTGTAATTATTTATTATTTTTAGAAGTTAATTACCATTATATTTATTTTAAGAATTTTACTTATTTTTGGGATTTTAGATTTTGAATTTTGATTTTTGAATCAATTTATAACTAATCTATAAAAGGGTGCTTATGACCAAGGTAGTTAAAATTGAGTTTTTACCTAAAAATGGAAGGGAGATAAAAAATCATAAAACGTCAAATCACTATGAAATTTTTTTGTAAAAAAGTAAAAGCACTTGAAATTTTGATGAAAAAAAATTGTAAAATCGTAAAAGCGCAGTTTTAGAAATAGTTTTTAACTGCAATGCTTATAACCCTTATTATAAGAGTTAAATTTTGTTAATAGAAATTGAGAACCGAAGGGATACTCTATTATGAAATCATAACTTTCTGTTTAGCCACATTTTTTATGCACTTTAAGCATCAGTTGGTATAAGAGCACTAGGTTGTCTTTAACCAATGGCTTAATAGAATCGTAGAGGTCATCAATGACAGAGTCACGAAGGCAAGGGACGTGGATTTGTTCTTAAAGAAGACAGAGAACTGCGTTAGATAGACCCACATAACATAGAAAATGAAGAGCTCGAAAGACGGATCTAGGATTTTAAGCGACAACTTGAGCAGGAGTTGGACATGAAAATCCAAGATTTGGAGCGACGACTCATGCGGGAGCATAACGGGAAAATTCAAGTTTTAGAGTGACAACTTGTGGAGGCGCAGAGCATGAAAATCCAAGATTTGGAGTAACGACTTGCGTGGACAAAGTTGGGCATTCAATTCAAAGAAGAAATGGAATTAGAGTACGCATATGATGACGAAGAGGAGGACGTCAATCCCTTGGAGATTCTAAACCAGGGACATAATTGGAAAGTACGAGTTGGAAATCAGTCAACTTTTTAAGATATCAATATGCAAATCAACATTACTGACTTTGATGTGTATGACCACAACACAATTTGTGATGATTGTCCCATTTATAATGACTATCCATCTTATGATGAAAATTCAGTTTATTATGATAATCTAGTCTATGATAAATCTAATGATGAAGATCTAATAGAGAAAAAATTATCAATTGAATTTTTACCTTAAGAGATTGATAACAGTGAAGATGAAGAAGATTCGAGGATGAAGATCAAGAAGACCATGCTTATGAAGTTTTGATGATAACAAAGCAACAACAAGTACCAACATAGCACAACATGAAAGCTCTCAATATAAGGCATGGCAACAAGTTCTAAATGATACAAAAATCCTATAACAAAGTGCAAACATGAAGAGAAGTGTAACACCCTGTGTGCATCCGGTGTACTTTAGGATCAGATCTACCTCGCATAAAACTCAGAAAAAAATGGTTAATAGCACCTGCAAAACACAGAACAAGATAGAACAAGATAAAATAAAAATAAAAATCAAAATCAAATCTCAAAGATCAACGATTATTTATAATATTGGAATTAATAATCCCCGGCAACGGATCCAAAAACTTGATGCTCACCGGCAAGTGTACCGATCGCACAAGTAATATAATGAGTAAGCAAAGTATCGTCTCCACAGGGATTGTAAACCAAATACCACAATAGCATGTCCCTTTAAGTTAGAAAATCCGGTTGTTTTTGGAAAATTGTGAATTGATGGAAAATTAAAGACAGAAAGTTTAAAAATATAATTCTTAATTTAATAAGCATTGGTAAAGTTTGGATTTTTGAAAGAATAATAAAAGACATTGCAGCTAAGGTACACGCACCATATGATCCCCGCTTTAAACTTTGGATTGATTAACAATGCTCATTCATTTTAATAACTCAAACAAATTATCATCTAAAAATAATTAGCTAAATCTCAATCCCTTGATAATTTAACCCTTTAATCCAATTGGAACCCTAATTCCTTAGCAATACCGCATGAAATTAAGCATTAACCACAATAAATTAAACGACTGCAATTCACACAAGCCTATCCCTAGAGCATGCATAAATTGTTACCTTACCCCCTTTCAGAATCAAAACCCCAATATTTCTATTGCGAGCCCTAATTCCCAAATTATTATCTCCTATCAGGTTGATCAAGTCTAACAGAAATAATAAACAATACGCACAGGGAAAAAATAAAATATATTAAAATAAACAAGCGAAAATAAATCAATCTATCGTAAAAAGGGTTCACATAGGGTTTGTGACCCTAACTACAATAAGAGAAATTAGCCAGCCATAGACATAGCTGACATACAATTATAAAAGAGAAAAGAAAAGAAAATTACGATGATAAACTACGAGCGACGATTTGCTCCCTTGATGTACTCCTCCCACGGGAACTCTTGTGCCTTCTGTTGTAATCATTTTTCTCCTCCCTCGCAACGTTCTTTAAACGTTCAGAAATTGAGTTCCCTCAAAAGTTCACGCGGGTCGCGCGAAGTTGGCGCTGCAACCGCGCCAACTCTTTGGAATCTATATGGCAATGCATATCCGTGCGGGTAGCGCCAATTTCCGTGCGGGTAGTGCGGTTCTCTTTTTCTTCTTTTCCTCAATTTCCTATTTCTTCATATTTTAACCTGTAAAACTATAAAAGCATAAGAAATAAACTGAATAGAAAAACTAAATAATAAAAGCAATTAATATACAAAAAATGATCTCCTATGACTAAATTCTTATTATTTTTGGCTTGGAAAATATTATATGCCAGAGGCACATCACATGTTGCACACAAAACTTGTGATGTGCACCAGGCATGGCCTCCTGCAAAGTTGGTATCAAACCCTGCATCCATATATGAAGCATCAATAAAAATCATTAAACATGGCTACCAATGTACAGGTTAAATAGTACCCATATAAAACCAAAAGCAATTTGAAATAAACATACCTTTTGCTGATCAGAAATGAAGTTCCAACCATGGACTACATGGCTGCCAATGTCTTCTTGTAACAAGTTCAGAAACCAGTTCCAGTTTTCTTTGGTCTCACTATCCACCACTGCATAAGCAATGACATAAAAGCTCTTGTTTGCATCCTCTCCCACTGCACTCAACAATTGTCCCCCATAGTATTCTTTTAAGAAACAACTATCCAGGCCAATCAATGGCCTACAACCAGCTTTAAACCCTTTCTTACAGGCATCAAGACATATATACAGTTTAGAAAAAATAGGTGGGCTCTCAGGTACAGGCTGTGGTATTACTTGCATCTTGCAAGTGGAGCCAGGATTGCTTCTCAAAAGCTCATACTGGTAGTCCCTTAACTTGGCATACTGTTCATTCCCACATCCTTTTATTCTGCCCTTGGCTTTACGTAGTGCCTTGGTCACTTTCTTGAGATGTACATGGACCTTGTACTTCTCTTTTAAATGCTTATAAGCTTCAGCCCTTGTCATGTTGGGCTGTGTGACCAGCCTTTTCTCCAACTTTTTTGCAACCCAATCCTTGCTGGCCCTTTTATTTTTGAAAATTCTGCAGCATGAATGTGAATCATTGAATGTCTTCACTTGGAAACTATTGAATTTGTTGTTCCAGGAACAATATATCATCCACTCACAGTCTTCATTTGAGCATTTGCCCTTGCTCTTACCTTGTCATTTTTAACCCACTTAAATTGTCTCCCAAGACTTATATTGTAGTCTTTCACACCATTTTTAAAGTGCTCTAAACTGACAAACTCCATTCGAAGCTCAAGTTGTACATGACCAAAAGTATTATCCGCATTATACTTCGAAAACACAACCCTTTCAACCTCCTCATCCCCACTTGAAGGAGGAGTCTTCAGCTCTTCAGAATTGTAACCATAGCCCTGCTCTTCAAATAACATATTCTGCTCATCCTCTGCCAAGTTTTCTTCCCTGTCATCTTGGTTAATTGCCTTTTTTTTTTTCCTTTCACCCTTTTTTTTAATGAAATAAGTGGCTCATCCTCTTCATCCAGTTCATCCTCTGTTTCGTCATCAAAACCCAGTGGAGGAGGCTTATATGGCTCATCTTCTACACTGTCATATGAATCACTTGACAGTCCATTGCCCTCTCTACTTCATATTCATCAGCAGTAGTCATATGGAAGTCATATGAACTGCCAACTGAATCACCTAACACCCCCTCCTCATCAGCACTTTGAGGTACAGACCCATCACTCCCTTCTGCAGGTCCAGCCAAAATGTCAAGAACTGCAATGCAATCTTTGAAATAAATTTCTATTTTGTTCCCATTACCTAATGCAGCCTTAACCATTTCCAAAACGTCTGAGTCCTTTTCAGGAAGACATAGCCCAACCTCTAAATCACTCTCAGTAGGCTTAAGCCACCATATCTGTCTACATTTTTTATAGCCAAACCCCTTGAACAGAGTTTCAAGGTCACGAAAGTTGACATAGTCTGCATCCATCTCAGGTAAATCATCCACCCTCCCATTTACATAAGTCAGCTTCCCTTCATCATTCCTAACCAACACACCCCCATGATGATATCTTATGACTATATACTCATCCATCTGCATAGAAAACAGAACTCAAACATTTTTTACACTACCATAATATTATTTTACAGTATCATATAACCAACCATGTATTATCAGTATTACAATAATACTGCCACATATAAGGGACAACCACTTAGACATTTTTTAAATGGCTCGATTGCTAAAAAATTGGGTCCACTAAACACTACACATAGCAATTTAAAAAACGAAAATGGGACCACATGCAACAAGTTCCAAATATAAAACACCAAAGGGGACCACAAAATAAAACCCTAACAATCTCTTTACCAGTACCGAAAATGGGGGACCACATTAAACAAAAAACAATGACGAAAAAGAGTACGGGGACCACAGATAATAAACAAATGACTTCTTCCACGTACCTTATTCGAATGTGACCACACTCACCACCGTTTTAACGATGTTGACCAAATAACCACACTACTTCCGAATCGTTGCAAATGCAGACGAGACGTGCACCAACAAACCACCGTTCCTCACAACCTTCACCAGAAACGTAGCTCACGAGCAGAGGAAAGGGTGGATATGGAGAAGTTACTTGTTGTCTGAGTGTGTCAACTAAGTTAACACCAAGGTTAAAGAAGTCTCCTGTAAAGAAACGACGTCGTCCGCTTCTATCTTTCAGCTGTTGACCTTCGCATATACACAACGACGTCGTTTATTCATCCAACGTGGCTTGTGAGGTTAGTGACTCAGCAAACTAACGTTCCATGTGTGCTCCGTTAGTTGAGCCGTTTGATGCCAACTAACAGAAGGACAAACGTAGCACTAATTTTCCAAAATTAAGGACCAAAATGAGCCTTTTTTATTGTTGGGGACCAAATTGGGCTTCGTGAAAATTTTCAGGGACGAAAAAAGGTATTTACTCTTTTATTTATTTAATATATATATATATATATATATATGGGAAAAATATTTGTCATTTTAAATGACATAAAGTTAGGTCATTTTAAGAGAGAGACTACTTTCTCTCCCATGGTTTTCATTCATTGTGTCTATCTCTCTCTTAAAATGACATAACTTTATGTCATTTAAAATAACAATCACCAAACCCTATATATGTGTGTGTGTGTGTGTGTGTGTGTGTGTGTGTGTGTGTGTGTGTGTGTGTGTGTGTGTGTGTGTGTAGGGTTCGCTTTTTCTGTAGTTACTGCAGATAAGTTATCTGCAGTAAGCCTAATACGCCGTCGTTTTGGGGCGAAAATTATGGTATCTTTGTAATTTTAATTTATTTTAGGATTATTAAAGTCTTTATAATTATAATTATAATTTTCTAATCTTTCAATCCCAAAACGACGTCGTTTTGAAAATAAATGCAGATAACTTATCTGCATTAACTGTAGAAATATTTTTCTGATATATATATATATATATATAGGAGAGAGATCATTTGACTCCTGAGTAAGACTTATAAGTCTTACTCCTCATCTCAGCCCTTGATTTCTGTCCATCTAATGGTTATAGTTTATGAAGTTATATAATTAATTAATTATTAATTACATTACAAATGACAACCGTTGATTTCCATCTATTAACGGCTAAGATAAGGAGTAAGACTTAAAAATCTTACTCTGGAGTCAAAAGAACCCTCTCCATATATATATATATTATGTTTTATTTTGAACAATCTGTGTTTTTATAATAGGAATATTCAAAATATAAAATAATAAGTATAGATAAATCACTAAATTAAAAATTATATTATTGGCTATAAAAAAAAATTATATTATTGAATTGAAACATAAGATAAAAAATAAATAAAATAAAATAAAATATCCCGTTAAATTTATTACTGACACAAATTAGTTTATTCTTAAAAAAAAAGTATGTATAAAAAAAAGTAAAAATAAAAATAAAAAAAGAAGCTATGTCTTACTAATTCTATTTTACGATAGTGTCATGAAGGGTTTAAAAATCCACCTTCAAATATAATATTTTTGGGAGAGATTTAAATCTTAATTCTGGACCCGGCTCTGAACATAATTGTTTCCCAAAGAAATTATTTGTTGTTTATCAAAAAATAAAAATAAAAATGCGCCTTTAAAATAAATACATTCATGTTGAATTTATGTGAGATTTCGCAATAAAATTGTCTTCATTTCCTCTCTGTTATATAGTAGTAACGGACGAATATCGTCCTTACAAATATAACAAATAGTTTGATGCATGCGGAAGTTATAGGTAATCCTTAAGTTCGAATAAAACATTGGTATCTATACCCGATTTGCCATCTTTAGCTATTGCGCAAATTTAGCTAATTGTTATACTCAATTTGAAGTAAGGATTCAATACTAGCTTAATTAACCTCCTCCTTTCTATTCTTAGTTTCCCTTTTCCATGAGACACTCCCTTGGCCATAGCTCCACATAACAACATTAACAAACATTTTATTAAGTCCCAAGCAATCACTAACCACTTTAACCTCTACAACCACTTACTCACACCCCTACTCCAATAAAAACCAGCAAACATCTTCCTTCCTTGCTATCTCTCTCTTCTCAATAACTCAACTAGTTATTGAGAATTTAATTTAATAATAACAAGCATATTGAATCATGGCTTATCAAGTCATCAATTCCACCCTTTGGTGCTCTGTTTTAGCTCTTGCGATTGTCATGTTATTCATTCCAAATGTTAGTTCCACCAAGCAATCCAAGAAAGCACAAGGCTTGAAAATGAATGTTATTGATCAATGCTGGAGATTGGATCCTGAATGGAGGAAAAATCGGACACAGCTTGCCACATGCTCGGTGGGCTATGCAGGGAAAATGACAAACAACATAGGAAAGGACCTCATCTATTATGAAGTTACTGATCCTAGTGACGACCCAATAAACCCCAAACCTGGCACCTTGAGATATGGAGCTTCTAGGATTCATGGTAAAGTGTGGATCACATTCCAAAGAGACATGCAAATTAGGCTCGAGAGACCCCTCCTCATTAGCAGTTTCACCACCATTGATGGTCGAGGCGTCGACGTTCACATTGCTAACAATGCATGCTTGATGATTTATAAGGTAATCATCAACTCCAATTAATTAATCTAGTACAGTTAACATTATAATTTTTTTCCCTTCTAATTTTTTTAAAATATATATAATATAAAATTATTCATTTTTATATCTTCACGTGACAGTTTAATATTTTAATATAGTTGGGTCATCACATAATATACAACGTCTATGATCAAAGTAATTTAAATTTTGATTAGTGTCGCCACCCGTGTGAAAAAAATTATATTATCTACGCTTCAATCGAAAAAAAAAAAAAAAAACTTGTGAGAGGACCCAAATTATAATTCATACGTAAAAGTATATATGTTATAACATAAAATCAATTATGCGTCGTCCTCCAATTAACTTCTAAACTTTGCTTTTGAGATAATTGATTTATAACATTTCCTTGCATGAGAGATATAATATAAAAATTATTTATTGGCTCTTCACTCTCATCTTAAATTTTTGGGTGAGATGATTGGGGGTTTTTTTTTTTTTTTTTTTTTTTGTAAGTTGCTTTTGTTTTTAGTATAAACCATAGGTATCTTTCTCTACAGGAGACAATTGTTTTGGGACGGGTTCAGAATTAAGTCTTTAAATTCCTTTCAAAGATAATACTGGAGATGATCGATGATTATTGATTTATATATATGGTATTAAAGTATACGTGATCACAAGATCATGAGTGGAATTAAAAAAAGAAATGGCATGTACAATATTCACGCTTCAAGATCAAAAGAATCTTATATAACCAAATGGTGGGAGCTCAGTTGGCGCATGGGAGCTGAGCATGTGGGAGTAAGAACATGTGTTCGATCCTCCCCAATATCACCTTTAGAAGGGGTTTAAAGCCTTAATCCTGGACCCGCTCCGAATTGGACTAGTCGCGAAGCGATGAATCGATTGAAATATTTCCAAAAAAAAAAAAATCTTATATAAAAGGTTATATTAGAAAAATATAATTTAAAAACCATCAATAAACCTTCACTTCACAGCTTAAACTTGAGAGGGTTACTTATAACTTATTCACAACTGCATGCTTATTTGTTATTAGGCAAGCAACATAATCATCCATGGGATTAGGATTCATCACTGCAGACCTCAAGCTCCTGGAATGGTGATGGATCCTAATGGAAAGGTAATTCCTTTGGGTCAGGTAGATGGAGATGCAATAAGATTGGTCACGGCTTCAAAGATTTGGATTGATCATAACACGCTTTCTGATTGCCAAGATGGTCTTCTTGATGTCACACGTGGTTCCACTGATGTGACAGTCTCCAACAACTGGTTCAGGGAGCAAAACAAGGTTATGCTTCTCGGGCATGATGATGGGTACGTGAGAGACAAAAACATGAAGGTCACTGTTGTGTACAACTATTTTGGACCTGATTGCCACCAGCGCATGCCAAGGTACGTAATCAATTGCTCAATTAACCCCCAATTGCATATACTTAAGTAGTTAACAAATACATACGTTTAATTAAGGTATTGTCTTATTAATAAAAAACGTTGCAGAATCCGTCATGGGTATGCTCATGTTGCGAACAATCTTTACATGGGATGGGTGCAATATGCCATAGGTGGAAGCAAGGAACCTAGCCTCAAAAGCCAAGCGAACCTTTTCATAGCACCAACCACAGGGAATAAGGAGGTAATCAATTACTTCCTCTGTTTTATATATAATTTCAACAATTAATTTTCGTATGTATATATGACATTTATAATTTATTGATTTAATAATTAATTGATGAGTATAATTCAATAAATTACACTCCTAAGATACATGGAGATCAACGGTTGAGATGAGAAGTAAAATTTCTTATCCTTCCTCATGTAAATAAATAAAGGATTGACAAGATGCATTCACTCAAATAAGGAAAAATCATGAAAGTTTATTGTTTTATTTTTATATATAATAAGAGAAATATTATATTTATAAATTTTTTGTTTACAAACTCTTACAAATTACACTATATCTTATTGATAAGACATTCTTGAGTGAAGTCTTACCGATAAAACATAATGTAATTTGTAAATTTATAAAACAGAATGTTTGTCAATATAACCCTCCTCGTATAATAATAGTAAGGAAGAGGTACTTCATACCCCTCGCGTCTTTCATGATTGATCCAATTCTAGTGGCTTTAAAAGTAGAGGTATTTGTGTATATAGAATGGGTGGGAGTATGCTATATTAATTGTATAACGGGTGCAGGTGACATGGAGAAAAAGCAGTAATGGAGTTGGAGACACATGGGAATTTTTTTCAGTGAGGGACGCTTTTGAAAACGGAGCATCCTTCATGGAAACAAAAGGTGGACAGGTAAAAAAGCCGAATTATAGCACTGAACAGAAGTTTGAAGTTGCTGATGCCAAATTGGTGAGATCATTGACAATCTCATCGGGCGTGTTACGATGCAGTAAAACCTCTGTATGTTGAGTTACAAAATACATGAGATTGAAGCAAGACTGACATAACCAGCAGGAGTATGCATGGGATTTAAATCTAATCTATTGAAACTCCAGTATTTATAGATTGAGAACAAAGTAATGAGTATTGTACGTTTTAAATGATTTTAGCATACATTGGGAAGTTTGGTTCACGGACGGACCTGGGTTGTTGGGGACTCATGCCCCCATTGTGTTAAAAAAATAAAATAAGATTATTACTATGTAGTTTTTATGTATCTCTATTGTTGTGCAAGTTCAAGATATATAAGTTTGCCCCACCATCACATACTACAAATAATTAATTTAGTACTTTTGTTTAATTACATAAGTACTAGAGATACATGTTTGGTACGTAATATGGCCAACCCATTTTAATGTTGACAAATTAGAATTGATATCAAGGATGTCTCTATCAATAAATCTATGTAAATCCCACAATAAAACACATAAATTTAGCCATAAAGATTTTCTAAAAAAGAAGGATTTTTCTTCGGAAAGATATAAAACACAAAAAAAGATGACATAAACATTACAAGAAAAAAAAAGGGACAGAAGTCATATCAATTAAAACACCATTTATTACCAAGAGATATAATTGTTTACTTTATTTATTTATTTTGTTTACATACGTGTAACACATCTTAAGAAAATGTGTTATCCTTTATCAAATTGTTTTAATTACTTAAAAAATAAAGGCTTAAATTTTTTTAGATGCTAAAAATAATTTTAATTTAATAATTTCTTAGTCATTAATGTCTTTAGAAGCATACATTAAGGAAAACAAATTTACTTTTTATTTTTCAAGCACATGTATCTCTTTTACATAGTTGTTCCAGGAGATGACAATAACTCGGACAACCAGTGGAATATTTTGGGTCGATAATGGATGAAAGGATTCTTTGATCTAATAGCTTTTGATGAAAAACCCATAAATATATCAATTTAATATAAACTTTTAATCCTTTTGGAAGGTCCACCTTCAATTCCTAAAACCAGTGTATCATCTCCCTTGTTTCCTTCCCAGTCATATCCCATTCACATACCATCTCCTGATATAAGTGATGACTTGGAAGTTGGAACAAAAAGTGTGTTGGTGTAGCCACATACCATGGGATATATATGGTTGCAAGAATGACCGTGAAGAACCAGCACCCTTAATTTAGAAATTTAATTAAATAAATATGAGATTAAAAAAATAATTCTATAATTGACCCTAATAATTATGAGAAGGCTTAAATAATTATAGTAAGTGATTATTAATGTTAAAAGTCACTTTTCTGACGAAAAGTGCAGATACCGGTTCTGCTCCGCAGTATAAATGCGTATCAATGAAGTATCCCGAAAAATTATGAAAAGTATGTATATATGACTAAAATAATATCTAGGAATGGTATAACAAGTTCCAAGTCTAAATAATGAGAATTAGCGTCATAGCTGATATCGGCTACGTAAAAGCGCGTACCAGCGAAGTGCTGCAAAAAATAAAATAAAAATATGAAAAATCTTAGAAAAATGGCTAGGTTCAGAATCCAAAGTTTGAGATTAAAATGCTAAGCGTAGCTATTAGTGCTTATACAGTATGATTAAAATTTAATGAGGCTATAAATAGGATTGGCACATGATTCTAGGTCAGATTTTATCATTTCTACGTAGCATTTTCTGGAGCCTTTGAGCAGCCACCTTTCCATCCTCTTCCTCCTCCAAAAAGGAGCCGAAGTGACCACCATTTTCTGGAGCCTTTGAGCAGCCACATTTCCATCCTCTTCCTCCTCCAAAAAGGAGCCCAAGTGACCACCTTTCCTTTCTTTTTCTTCATCAAAACACCTTGGGGGAGTGTGAACAATCATTGTGAGTGGGAAAGGTGCAACATTTCTGAGTGTTGGTTGTTGTCTAGTGAGAGTGAGGGGGCTGAGTTCTTGGGTTGTGGTGTTGGAGCCTTTTCCTTGGTTGTTGAAGTTTCAAGTGGTGAACTTTGTGGAGAAAGGGCCAACCTTGCTACATATTTTCGTACACCTTTGGAGTCTGAACTTTGAGGCTGAGTGGTGAGCTCCAAGAGCAACTTTGGTCTCTGTTTTGAGCTTGGGTGGTAAGCACCATCACTTGTCATGAGTTTTCCTTGTTTAGAAGTTGAGCCTTGGCATGTTAATGAGTTGGTTAAGTAACTTGTATGTATACTGACCTATATATGCCTAAAAATGGATTCTTGGACGTTTAATAATGGTAAAAGTTGAACCTTTGATCAGTGATATCTTCGCGAAAATGCAGAACTGCATTCTGTCGCGAAATATCCGAATATGATATTTGGATATGGCCCCGACAAATATCCGGATATTCTGGAAATTTCGAGACAGAGACTGTTCTGTTTATACATAACTGTATTTTTGGGTTTGTGGACCCATGATTGGTTATGTTGAATCTCTGTAATAATTAATCTAAGTCATAATCAAAGGGATTAAGGGCTTATGGCTTTGGGAGAATTCTAATGACATGAAACGTAAAAGGAAACGTTGTCGTTATGTCATGAACTATTGGTGTATGTATATTGATATGATTACTGGTCTAAAACAAATTGTTATTGTGCTGTTTGTGGACCTTGAGCTAGTGTGGACTTGGCTTGGATAGATTGCTTAAGAGGTAAGCTTTTGTGTCCTCGGTTTAGCCACTATTAGTTCCACCATATCCCATGGGGGAATGGTTCATATACATGATGTGTTTTCATGTATTGTTATTTAAAATGATGAAGCTGTTATGTGCAAGTGTTTTATGATATGCATGTGTTGTTCCACCTAGATGGTAAGCCTGAGTATGTGGCGTTGTACAATATGGTGATTCTGTGGGTGGGTGCAAGAGGCGTCTTGCACTGATTGTAGGTTATAGACGTATGTAATTCCTGCATTTCTCTAGCCAGTAGGATATTGACACACATGACACGATATTATGCTGCATTGCACTGATTTTGGAACTTATACTGTTTTGACTGCTTTTAGAACTTATATTGCACATGTAAGTGAGCTTGGGGTGAAGAGATCCTTGAGGACCCCTTGTCTTACTGAGATTTCTGCTTAGAGATCTCACCCCACGTTTGGGGCACATTTTCAAGTTCAGGTACCTCGGGGGTTGAGACCTCGAGCGGCAGGAGGCCGGAGCTGAGTTGAGATATTTGATGTTGTGCTGATATGCCTTGCTATTATTTTGTTTTGTTGTCTTATATTGTTATATGATTTGAGACCATGTTGGGCTTTGTTGCCTTATTTGGTGAGCATGAGGGTTGTCCATGCCACATTGACTTGACTATGTTGATTTAGATTCGAGTTGTATAATGTATCAGGATTATGGTCCGGACTACGTGTTGTGGCTCCGCGATTTAGATACTCACTTATTTATGTAATGAGATTATTCAGTATAGTTAACTGTTTATTTGCAATTTACATACAGGTGATGTTTTAAATGAAAGGATTGATTAATCAACTTGGTTAGTAATAATGACGTCATAATTGAATGAAAAGAAAAAGTTAGTTCCGCAATTTTATTAAGCGCTGCTTAATACGATGATATGATAACAACCGGTAACATCCCTTTCGATTCACGATCCTTTGTAATGCAAGTAACTTTTTTTTTTTTTTAACATTAAGGTAGTGTGATCCGATTTATCCCTATTGACTACTGAGTATGCAGTTGAATTAACAGAGTCCACAAATACTATATCGATATATATGTAATATGCCCTTAATGCATCACGAGGCAAAAATATATATTTAACCCAACCATCTTTCTCTCCTTAATTTTTTTTTTAGTGCATATTCTCTCCTTAATTTGTATGTACACATGTATAGAAGATTCGCTAACTACAAGCTTTAACGAATCATATGGGTAGAAAAATGAAACTTCAAACACTTTTCTAAATAAAACTGGTATATATATACATAGATATTTATTAACTAAAAGACCTAAATATGTTACCAAAAAAAAAAAAAGACCTAAATAAAACACCATCTTTGAACTTGAGACATTGAATTTGCCTTCAGTCAATCAACGAGCTGCAACGGGAGTAACTATTCTAGTAACTTCTACACCTAACCCATAATAATTCCATGATCTCTCTAATGTTGTAGGAGAGTGTTGTGTAAGAAGGGAGAGGCTAAGAACAACTTCTCCCATGGTTGGTCTTGACAAAGACTTTTCTGCTGTGCAATTCACTGCTAAAGAGGCCAAGCTGAGAGCATCATCAACAGAATAAAATCCCCCAAGCTTAGGATCCATCCATCTTCTAAGCCTCTCCTCTCTTTTCTCTTGTTGATCAAAGATCCCTCTAATGTCCTTCCACAGCATAACCACCTCTCCATTTGCATTGTTTGTTAAGTTTCTCTTGCCTGTCAGTAACTCCAACAGAATCACTCCATAAGCAAAGACATCTATTTTTGTTATCATAGGATTCGTTGAAGTTCTGGCCACAGAAAAATTTGCTATCTTGGCCTTAAAGTTTGAGTCAAGAAGGATATTACTTGTTGTGATGTCCCTGTGGACTATACTTGGTTGTGTGTGTTCATGCATGTATTGCAGACCCATAGCAACATCAATAGCTATGCTTATCCTCTGACTCCATGTGAGGAAAGTCACTGAGCTTGAAGCAGTGGAAGACTCAGAGAACAACCAGTTATGAAGAGATCCATTTTCAGCAAATTCATATACAAGGAAGAAATTTCCATCGTTTCCTGAAGAGACTCCCATTAGTTTCACAAGATTAGCATGATTTACTTTTTGTAGAATCATTACCTCCTCTGCTACATCTTCCTTGACTTTTTTCACAGCTAAAACCAAACCATCCATTTTGGCCTTGTACATTGAATCCCCAATCCTGCACTGTTCATTGAGGTTCATGGTAGCTTCCATAATCACACCAACTTCATACACAGTTGGCTTACTTACATAGCCTGAAACTCCAGAAATTAGCTTATCTGCAGTCTCCCCAGATGGCACACTCCAATTCTGATTAGTCCTTCTCTTCTTCATCCTCAGACAATATACATAAACCAGTACTAAAAGTGCAATCAGAAGAGTGCATCCAAGGCTAGTCCCAATGACAATGATAATCAGAAGATGATTGCTTCTCTTTCTTTCATTTAAAGAATAAGATTGAGAAAGAGATGGAAACTGTGTCACTGGGATTAAAACAGGAAGGTTGGTTGCTGCAGTGAAGTTCTGCCCCAAGTTGTTTTCAGTCATCATGTCCACTTGTGATGCACCAAACTTGGAAGCTACATGGGAAACATTGTCATTGGACTGCCACACATAAGTAATCTGATACTCTATCCCTTTCTCTTTCTGGTAGTTTGAGGGGCACCTGCAGAACAAAGGGATCACTACTTTCATACCTATTTGCAACTTATATGGATCAAGATAGGGGTTTAAATCTTTCACTGTTTGCCAATTGGTGAGATTCTCATATGAAGTGGTTGAAAGATAGTAGTAGCTATCACCTAGCTTGATCTCATATGAGATATTGGCGAAACTGAAAGAGTGGTTTCCAGTGCAACCACAAGTTACAGGTACCAGTAAGAGTTGGCCTGGAATAAGCTCATCATATTCGGTCTTCATGTTACTGGCACTTGCAATAGATAGAGGACTGGTGTCAAATATATCAGATATGTTCATCAGACTCAAAAAATTTGGAGACTGAGCAAAATATGCTACATACGTGTCACAGGAAGGAGGTGAATCCACAGGGCATGAAAAGTTTGTTCCATTGGTCTGTGGCAATTGTGCTAGGATATGGGTGGCTGAAAAGAACATGAGTGCAAGAAATAGTGTATGAGAGGGAAGGAAGAAGAAAGCCATTGTTTGTGAAAGTGAACAAATGGAAGGCACAAGGGAAAGAGCAGAAGAAATTTGTTATCAGATATACTATACTATCAGCATTGTTGATATGGAGCTATACTTGTTAATAAAATAGTTTCGATTAATAAAATCAGCTGGGGCTTTTGTCTTTAGCTTTAACCATTTTTTCTCATATTTTTCCTTTATGATTTCTTGAAACAGTGGAAACATGCATGGTTTTAAACTGTGGTACGCAACCTAAAATTGCAGTGATCGAGAGATTTTCACAATTAAATTACATGGTTGCGGCTGCATTAGTCTCATTTCTTATAATTTTTTCACAAATTTAATAATGGCAACTGTAACTGGGACCCGCAATTTAAAGTCACTACATATGTGATATCATACACACGAATAAATCTTTGGTATATCAGATGTATCCAATTTAATACATTTTTTTTTTAAAAGAAGAAACTATTATAACGTGACAGAAATTTTTTTTTCAAAAATCATGAAATTTTTTTGAAATATGAAAAAAAAAATGTATCGAATTAGATATATCTGATGCACAAAAAATTTGTCCCATTCACACAAATAGAATTTCTTGATTTTATTTTCAACTTTCCGCTAAGAATGTGTCATTTGCGAGAGTATTCTAAAGCCAAACGGCCAGTTGTCGTTCCTACCACTTCTATCTATATATGAAGACAGCTAGCTAGGCCACAATGCCACACTAATTCGAAATCTCCGCAATATTTTCAAGGGCAAAAATTGATTTGGGTTATATGAGTTTTAAATTCGTAGTGTGATTTGACATCAAAACAGGAGATCACATATTGACTAAGGATTCTTTAATTTTGAGATTGTGATAAATTTGTTTCTAGCACTTGTCTAAGTTAACAACACGAAAGCCTAATAGCAATTAGAACACGAGGGCACCAACTGAAAATCTTGCATCCTCCTCCTCATTCCAAACAGTAGGATTTGTGGGTATAATTTTTCACTTTTTATAATGTGTGTTTAGAACTCACGCATGAAGAAATTCCCTTGTATCTTTTAGACACCAATTTAAAACAATGGACTTACCATTTCAGTCAAAACAACTTGAAGTCTTACAAGCCTTCTAATTGCCTCCATGATAGTGCAGCTCTTTGTGAAACCGGTTCCTTAAACCAATTGATCAAACGTACAAACAATCACTCAATTATAGACAAAGAAGAAGAATAAAACACTCGGGAAGAGAATCACACAATACATCAACCATACCCAACTTCTTTCCACAAGTTACAAATATCCCTCCATTAGTCGGTTAGGGATTCTAAGCTCTAGTGCTTCTTCTCGTTATTGTTTTCTGCTCCTCCAATCAAATCAGTTACCCTCCAGCTGTAACCACTTGGTATCATCTTGTCCAACTCAGCTGCTACATTGTCTTTTTCCATAACAAGAATACAAAAGCATAAGATTAAATTTTGTTATGGATACACACATACACAGTGTTTGGTCATCACTCAAAATCTTTAGAGCAGTTTCACGTTCATTAGTGTCAATGGAATATCGTGTGTGTCCGCGACTATTTCATTGCTCGGTCTCCTTAAGAAATCCTTTCTTATGCATCTGCTCTAGTGTTAAAATCATGGCTCGACTAGGCAATATTTCATCAACTTGCATTTCATTAAGTAGTTTGCTTCCAATATGACAGAGTATCGTACATGCTTCCACTATGACACTCGTACAGTATGTTGCTAATACTGTTTACATGTGGCTAGACATTGGTAGGACAGGACTCTTATAAAAATATATATAAAAAAAATGAATTTTTTTAAATAAATTTCAAAAAGCTTTTAATCTGTTGGCAATGTTGATGATGCTTCACTTGTCATTTCTTGTTGGACGAGCAAAGGTGCACGGGATGTGACAAAATGATAATATATGGAGAAATGTCATTCAAAGAATATATAGCATTGCATTCACTTTGCAGAGGATGAACTTTGACTGAGGCTCTTCTAGGTGTTGAAGATCTTATGTCCCGCTCAAACAAAATACTTTCTTAAATTAGCTAATAAAAAATTGCAATATCAGTTATAAAAATGAACCTTATCTATCAGTTGGGCTCTTGATAAAACTACCATACGCATTTTTATTATTTTCGAATTTCATCGGCAAGATGGTAGTTGGATATAAGATTTCTATCTTATATCAGGAGTAAAGTAAGGAATAAATTTGCAGGAAATTCAAACATAATCTTAGTAAGAGGCTAACATATTTTGCTAAAAAGTAAAGTAAAAAATTTGTGCTAAGCAAGAAATAGGTCAGTAATTTTCTCATCTCTCAAATCATTACTCTTCTAAAACGAGCTAACACTTAAGGAATTACATTTTCATATTAACGAGAAATTATGATTTCTAACAAATTTAACACACCTACAATTAAGTTACAGAACTTGATTTATTCAATAGCAGAATATCAAGGATACTTATTTCTCATATCAAATTTCTTCTACCGCACGAAACTGAATTATTAATAACCATAGACAATAAATTATTCACTAAAACAATGAATATGCCTTGTACACAAGAGAGTCGATCCCATCTGAGATAGAATGTAAAGTTGATGGAATTAATTGCACACACTAGGCCACTCCACAGGAATAGAACTAAGCCTGCAAGAAGCTTGCATACTTGGAACCTAAGAAAAGCCGTTGGATACAGAGCAGTGCATTTTTGGTAACCTCAGCATTCTCATGATTCATCAGTTTCATTACTCGTTCCTTGGCTTTAAGGTCTGTCACAATGATCCGTCCAGCAGGATGGTACTGGATGAACTGTGAAAGGTCAAAGCAAGCAACAGCAAGAGTCCTTGGATCACTGGACGTGTCCAAAATTGTTATTAGGACCCTTAGAATCTGCAACAGATGAAGATAGTATTAGTAAATAATAGATGAATGTTTGCGAGAGGATAGAGTACAAAACAAGATTACACAATAATTATCTTCTTTTTGTTTCTTCCTTCAATTGCCAAATGGCATTTCATCCATCAGAATCATCTATTCTTGTTATAAAAATGCTTTCTGTATATCATTGTTGAGGACAAAGAAATATTCGTGTTTTGTTGTAAGCAAATCTAATCCGATGGGGAACCATGAGTAGGTGTGTGAAAAAAAACCATATGAAACGGATTGATAAAAGAACTACATTTTTTCGAACCAGTTTAAAAACCGAACCATTTTCTCCAAACAGGTTCAAGAACTGCACCATTTTCTCCACACAGGTTCAAGGATTGAACCATTTTTCAAAGCCGAGCAAACCACTTTACTGATTTGGGATACAGAACCGAAACAAACCCACCCCTAGGAGTGTAAAAAAACTATATGAACATGAACCACTCACTAGACATTTTTCCAACCGGTTTTTTAAAACCAGTTCAGACCCGAACTGAACAACTTTACCGGTTTGTTTCAGTTCAGCATAAAAAACTAAACCGAACTGAACCGTGCACACCCCTACGGCCATGAGCAAGAGGGACAATTTAACATATGTAGGTTCCACCCTCAAAGGAACAAAATCTTTTTAAATCCATTTACTACGTTTCTGATCAAAATCAGTGGAGTGCAAAATATTTTTACTTCTTTTAGATGAATAACCAAACTATTTTACAAACACCTAACGTTGTCTTTTTGTTTTCTTCAGGATGAAAAAAAATCATCTTACATACTATGGACGTAACAGGACAGCTAGATAGAACCAACCAATCAATCAATTCTTATTCATGTCCATGGATGTTCTTCAAAGGCATGTTACTAGATTTTATTTATTTTTTATTCTATTGAGTATTTTGGACCAAGTGATATGTTTGAACCGTAATGCCTTATCAGAACTCACCACAACAATAATGTAAATGAAATAAAGCAATAAAACAGATTTTAACTCATCCGCTGTAGAGTGAAGGTAGTGAAGTGTGTGGAGATCCTGCAATCACAACACTCCATAAAATATAAAGTTGTCCATTTACTGTTTACATTCATTACATTAATCCTGTTTTACAATGCACCAACTAAGGGCCCATTTGGATGGGCATTTTTTTAGCCAAAAGCTAAGGGCACTTTTACTACAAAGTCCATTTGGATGTTTGCTTTAAAAAAACAAAAAGAAAAGTCACAAAAAAAGCCTAAAACCTGTTTTTTGTGAAAGCTAAAAAATTTAGCTTCTAAAAAAGCAGAAGTCAAAAGTCAAATATTTTTTTCAAAAACCAAATATTTTTTTTAAATCTAAACAGCTTTAGTTTTTGTAAAAAAACACTTCTTAAATAAGCAAGGCATAAAAAATCCTTTTTTTACAAGCTCATCCAAACCAGCCCCAAATATGTCAGATAAGACAACTATCAGTTCAATAATCATATTACTGTAATCATATTACATAATCTCTGCTCCGAAAGACACCATCCATGTTGACACTAACTTACACAACAAAGTATCAGAAAACACAAAAGCAATCTAGCCAGCCAGTTAGTATTCAGTACTAACCATTTATATCAAGGTGAACCCCATTATGAGTCCCAAAGGTACCAATTTTCGTAACCATTAAAGTTAAAGAAGAAAATTGTATACATGTAACTTACACCTTTTTATTTTTCTCAGCCTAAAGTTTCAGGTGTGCTCAAATAAGAATTGAAGCACAAAAGGAAGAGATAATGCACAGATACCTGGAAATCATTCTCTTCAAAGCTGGTTATATTTTCTCGCCAAAATATGGGATCTTTGTGCATGGGAGACCAGTCCAGATGGCCAAGGAGAACTTCTTGCTTGTACTTCTCAAAAGAACTTAGTTTCTTAATGTTATCCTTAAGCCCTTCTTCCAGGGAATTCAGTGCCTCCAACAAGTCCTATGACAAACTTTTCTAATCAATAGAAGTGTTGGGGAAGCACCAGGAAATCGATTATTTCAAAAGGAAACGCAGTATCGGAAGTTAAAAAACATCCCACTATTTTGATTTTGTCATTTAAGATAAAGCGATAAACTATCTCAATATTGGGAGAAGAACAAAGAAGAGATATATAATGTTTTACCATAAGTAGTGCAAATTCAAGCAAAAGTAGGAGCAAACAGAAAGGGTACTTCATAAATGAAGAAAAATGGGTGTTTTACGAACATCCCTCTATGTTTATTCAAGTAACATAATGTTGTATGAGTGTTCGCGTATGCTTGTGCAGGAAAATGCATGATGAAACAAGAGAGGAGAACAAGTTATTGTCATGGCAGACAAGAAGAGAATCATTAATGTGTCCTAAGCTAGCAAAGCATCACAATTAAGCAATCCAAGTTCCAATTACATCTACCACATTGTTAAGTCATAAGTCATCTGTTGAGTAGCAATAAACTCTCTCAACAAGTTATTGTTATAACAGACATGCACGAGAATCATTGATGTCTACAAAGCTAGCAAAGCATCACAATTAAGCAATCCAATTACATCCACCACGTTGTTAAGTCATAAATCCTTCTAATTCTTTCACCTCATCACTCCATGCTTGCGCTTTTAAACTCTGAACAACTTGTGGCAGCTGAAGGTCAACCATCTGAGCACCCAATGTCCCTCTTGACATCAAGTTTTTAAGAGTCAAGACAACAACTCTAACAACCTGACAAAATTGGCAAAACAACAGTGCTAACATTAAACTTCTATGCCAAAGAAACTTATAAACTTGCTATCATGGCATGGATGAAAATATACCAAAAAGTTAATACAAATTCAGCTTACAACTATCGTACAACTATAACTAACAATAATATTGCCCCGAACAAAGAAATGTGAACAACATTTTGTTTGTAAGAAAAAATGAGATGAACATGAACTCAACAAGTCAGCTATACCTTCTCTTTTGTAGAACTTTTAACAACATCAATAAGTCGAGGAAGAGTCCTTGAAGTAGCCAAATATTCAATTGCCGGCTCATAATAGGATAACAGCCATATGCAGAGACATGTTTCATAAAGAAGCTGTTACAGAGGAATTTCTTCATTAATTTCCTTTATTCACTACACAAGCACCATGAATAGTGCACAATTTTATCAGCAATGTTTTCATTGAAAATCAATTGAGAAGCCAAAACATCTGGAATCCGCAGATACCACTCCGTCATTGTTCTTGAATAAAAACAAAATAGTATTTGGCCAGATGCACCAAGCAAGTTTAAATTAGCCATCTATTACCAGATGCAATACAGGCTATTGGGTTTCCAGCAAGTATTACAGGCCTAATTAGGTATGTCATGCTTACCCACGTACCTTTTGGAAGAATTAATATAAGCCAAGTGAGAGTAAATCTAGTTATTAAGATTCTCAGAGGTAGAGTCCAGCAAACTTACCTGAATAGACTGTTGGGTTGATGCCGGAGAAATCAATGGCACAAGTAACTTGACCCCATCCGCTTGAACAAAGGAAGACCTAACCACAGGTTCCTTAAGTAGGGTTGCTAGGCAATTTACAGCAGTTGGGACTCCACGATTAGGATGAGAAGGTTTTTTCAGCTACAGATATAAATAATAATTAGATGAAAGAAAAAATTCAAACACAGGACTAAGTCTCTACAAATCTTTGGGTTTAACATGCATATTCTTTATTCATGCAAAACATCATCTCATAAACCTCCTTAGATCTGAGTGTATATCTGAACCATCTGGTTTAAGTGATTCTGTGGTACAATTTATAATGTAGTTGTTCAAATTCAGCAAATAACGTGTCGCTCTCCCATGCTAGCAGATCTTACAAAATTCTCATATATGTCAAGAAATTGTGGCATCATCAACATGTTTGTGAATTGCTCTTAAGACTTATGTGGTTCTATAAAGCACGCTAAAGCTTATCATGCTCAAATCTGTATTGGATTGGAGTAAGACCAATTAAACAAACAAGCGCTTGCAGCATCTCATGTCATCTACAGTCTACACAACTAAATTTTCATATAGTTTTCAAATTTAGAAAGCAAAAAAGCATTCATCTTATCATAAAATTCAATATATTTCTGTAAACCCACATCACAGAAGACTCTTCTTAGTGTATAATTGGTCGTCATATAACAAGCTAGTGCATATATTTAATATAATAAGCTCAAAATGTTTAGCTTTATCTCTCAGAAGTAAACATTTTTATTTAGCAAAGACCTTTATATATCTCAAATTGATTATTACAATAACAACACCAAGATATCATCAGTTGATGAACTGTATTCGGATGAAAAAAGGGAAAAGTTTCTGCATCACGTACCTGTTCACAAAGCCATTTTACCAAATCTATCAAAACATCATCAATAGTGGTGAGCGGTTTCTTCGCATTTGATGCTTCTCCATTTGAAACAATGCCATTCTGATTTTTTGGCCTGACACTATAATCAGAAAAGGGTGAAATTTTTCAATGACTAAAAAGGTAACTTATATACAACGCAGCCTGCTATTGATCTAAGTCTGAGAAGCTTTTGAATTAAAATGTGAGAATGGCTCATGTTTGTATTACCTAACTATTAAAGCAAGGATCTTACAACTTTTCTCTTGTACGAACCAATTTCCGTTCCTAAGCAATCTGAAAGATGGAAAATATTATTATTATTATTTGTATTTCATAACTTTTGAAAGTACAAAGAAAATAGTCAAATACATAACAATCACATGACATCATCTTGATGTGGGGTATATTATATATAGCTTTTTCTCCTCAAGTTGTAAAAAAAATTGAAAATAAAAATGAAGACATGGGGAAAAATAAAAATGGACTTCAGTCTCTGTTCCAAGTAAAGGGAAAGGTTCGATACTAAACTACAAAATTCCAATTAAGCACAATATTCCAACAAGCACATAATGTCATTTACACACTGATGTGGTCATCAATGGTTGGCGCAAGATGTAAACCCCCTGCAAAAGAAAATTCTTAAAAAAGTTTGGCTTAAGTAATGGCCATGGTTAGTGGTTACAACTACATTCTACTTAAAACAAATGTTCTTAAATTTAAATAAAATATGGAAAAGAAATTATGCAGTGTAATAGAAAAATAAATACAGTAAATCTGACCTACTATCATCTTCAAAGCAAAGAAAGTTAATAATTAATATGCAAAACAAAAACATATTTGAGTAAATACTTAACTTAAGAAAGGCTCATAAGTATTATCGTCTGCAAGGGCACTGTCATGAAACAGTCTTGCTCTTTTCGGGTTTGCTGCGAAATAGGATAATTTAAAGGTTATGCCACTGATAACGGACAAAGCAAGAAATAAAAAAGACATATTTACACAAATTACCTGCAAGCATTTCATCTATCAGTGCCAAAACATACTCTACAGTATCTTCTTTAAAGATATCACGCAAAACATGAACAAACACGCGAACATAAGCTGGACCATCCTGCCACACAACGAAGTAGTATTTTCAATACCATCACACAGAAAACTCCGGAATCATAAATTAAATCTACTTCAAATGAAATTCCAACCAAGCTCGACTTCAAAAGTACAGAGAACATATAATTGATAACTTATTTATTTTAAAATTAAAGTAATTAAAAAAAATACATCATCGAGCAACTGTGCTCTGTGACTTTCTGATCGGTGATCGTAACGCCTTAAGAGCTGAAGGCTTGTGCCTGAGATGAGCTTCGTGGACATGTAGGTCTCCCATGGGATGTCCCTCCTCAGAACCTTCGAGAAAACATGAACACAGTGTCAATGCAATGGAGACATTCAATCTACGTCGAAGATCGACGACATTACAATTCACAAGATCTAAGAAACCGAAAATCGAAATCGAGCACAATCGGGATTTTGCAATCAGATCGAAGAACAGAACAACAAGCACAGAGAAAATGGATCAGAAAGAACCTGTTCGATGGTTAATTCGGCCTGGTCCATGGTAGAGGAAACCCTAGAAATCAATGTTTTGGATTTATCGCACCCAGAGAAAGACAGAACCGAGAAGAAGAAGAAGAAGGAAATAGATCAGTTTTGGAAGTAAATGATGAAGTATCCCTCTCTCCGCTACCACATTACAATCATGTTCATCCGTGTCACACGTGGCTGTCCATCTCTCTTTTTATTTATTTAAGAGGTTTTTTTTTTTTTTTTTTTAAACTAAGAGGATTTTACTCTGACCAAAAAAAATTAAAATATTATTTTTTAATAAATAATTATTAATAAGTTATTGTTTTGAACCTAACTATGAATATAGTGCACTCATTTACGTCTAAATTAGACGTAACCATTCACGTCTAAGTTAGGCCGGACTCACAAGGCATTCACGCCTAATTTAGGCATGACTTGTCTGGTGTTGACACGTGTCACAAAAAATTAATAGTTTAACCGTAAACGTTCATAAGGCCATAACTTTTGACTTGGGTATCTGAATCAGGTAATTTTTTTTTATTCCACATAATTTTTCGAGATCTACGCATGACATCTCATATGACATCTCATTTGATATATTCTATCTCTCACAAACACAGTTCAAATTTGCAACAATGGTACTATAAACATGGCACCAAAGTGGATTAGTCCATCTATAAATAAGAATACTTAATGTCATATTAAAATGTATATTTCTACCAATTGTTTGGAGTAAAAAATAGTGTACAAGGTTATTGAATTGCAATACGTATCATATATCGTCTGGCCGATTTTTCATATCGTGAATTATATCGAATCGTAAGATACAGAAATATAATAAAAAATAATTTAAAAATATATAACTTTTTTCGAACCGTGTCGTAAGTTACATCCTTATGTTTTATGACTTTTTCCTTTAAAGCCATTTAAATTATGTATGCCTAAGAGAAAGAAAAAATAAATACATTCAAAAGAAAAATAAAAAAGGACTAGTGGGTATAAGAAAAGAAAACTAAATCTGAAATCGAATCTTGAACTCTATAGTTTGAAAACGTCTCTGATACAAAACAACGACTGAGTCTTTATGGCTGGATTCGTTGGTAGCTTATAGCATATGAATGATTTTCCAAAATAAAATCTTTCTTCTTTAGAGATTTAAAATATTTATTTAATTATTTTCTTTATTAATACAGATTTTTCAAATTGATTTTTGAGTCTAAATCACAAATCAAATCTTTATTTTGTTTTCCTTATTAATAATAACTTTTTAAAATTTTTTTAATTTAAATCACAAATCAAATTTTTATTTATTTTTTTATATTAAATCACAAACTCAGAACTCGAAGGCTTATGGGTTTAAACACTCTTATAATATATTATTGCAAATTTGAATTGTGTTTATGAGAGATAAAATATGTCAAATATGGTATCATTGCGTAGAACTCGAAAAGTTTTATGGAATCAAAAAAAAAATTACCTGATTTGGATACCTGAGTCAAAAGTTATGGCTTTCTAAAGTTTTACGGTTCGTAAGTTGACTTTTTGTGCCACGTGTCAACACCAGACGAGTCACGCCTAAATTAGGCGTGAATGTCTTGGGAGTCGTGACTCACGCCTAACTTAGGCGTAAATGGTTACGCCTAATTTGGGCGTGAATGAGTACAATAGATTCGTAAATAATTTCGAAACCGCTATATATACGTAATTATTTATTAAAATAATAATATTCTAATTTTGTTGCCTTTTACTCTGTGCATAACTTTACTTTTGATAATTAATAATAAATCGGTAAATATTCCTAACATTTAAATTTATATAAAATTTGATATACATACATATATACATACATATATATATATATATATATATATATATATATATATATATATATTTAAAATATTTATGCTTTTGATTTGGGGAGAAGTTATAATTACTACCTTTTTTCTTACTACCTGTTACTACTAAATCTTAATCGTTGATTTCCGTCAATCTAATGGTTGTAATTTATTGAGTTATATTTGTTAATTAATTATTAATTTTCAATAAATTATAACCTTTAGATTGACAGAAATCAACGGTTAATATTTGGTACTAAGAGATAATAAGAAAAAGAGGTAGTAAGTATAACCTCTCCCTTTTGATTTGATGCAGATAAATTCTTTCAATCACACTTACATAAAACATGAATGGATCTTGTTAATTTTTTTTCTCTCCTCTCTTTATTGTGGGACCTACACATTTTTATATAAGTGTAGAAGAAAAAAATTATGTAGTAAAAACAAAAACATTAAACACATATATATTAAGGGTTGATGTTTCTTATGTCACAGGAGATAAAATTATTTCCTACACACATAAAAATATGTACAACCTATGTGTGACCATATGAAGAGAAAGAGAAAAAAATGAGTCTCATACACTTTTATGTAAGTGTAAGAGATAATTTTATCTCCTACGCATATATTAAGAGATAATTTTAAACACATATATTAAAGAATAAAAATTGAAATTACAGAAATATATGTATATTAAGTCAAAAGAACTTTTAAAATTGAAAAAATAAAAGACTGAGTCACTTATAAGATATTATAATTACGTGCATTAATTACATGTATCGTTTACTTGAAATATAAATATAATAAATTTTAATTTTTAGTAAATCACACAAATAACAAAATATTTAAATTACCAATTATTAAGGATAGGGATACCTTTAAAAATGAAAAATATCCAAACGATCTCTATTTATTTATTTATAACATTAGTTATAGAATTTTTATAAAAGAAATAAAATACCGAAACACGGAGGGTTCGTTTGAATTCAGTTCCTAAAAATAATTTTATAATTTTTAAAATAAAATAAAACTATTTGATAATACTTGTTTTGAAAAAATAATTCTTAAAATGATATATTTTTTAGTTTTAGAATTAAATTTAAAAAATATATTTCAGTTATTTATATTTTATGTTTTAATTTTTAACCTTCAAAATAAAAAAAAACACATAAAACACTCATTTTATTTACTATTCTACAAAACAATTTCAAGAACAAAATAAGTGGAACACAATAATCCAGATCTAGTAAAAAACTAACTCCAAGTTGGTCCACGTGAGTGCTGGAGTTGTGGGTGTGATGGAATATTATTATCTAATTGTAAGATACGAGACTTGGAGTCCCACAGATATACAAGGTTATGATATCATATTTATATGGATTTTGAGTTTCCCTATCTTACTAGATAACTTTTGAGATGATATTTTTCCAAGTTTCATATCATATATTATCACCAATCAATATCAGTGTTTTACATAGCCTGTATCTTTTTCTCATTATTTGATGTTTGACCGAATCTGGTTTTTTTCTTTTCTGTACTTAGAGAAATAACCTATCGAAATCAGATTCAGAATTCCATAAAAACAAACTATTTGTAAGAAATAAAGAAAAAAATGTGTTCATTTATATAAATATAGACAGATTAAGATCCATTGTTTTCTTTTAATAAGCTACACGTAGTTAGTTTATTGTAACATCGCAATCAGTTTATCTGCAAGTGAAAACCAGGGACGTGCATGAAGTGGTTTGATTCGATTTTTTTCAAAAATCAAACCGAACTGGTTTTAAATGGTTTGATTTTCAAACCGAACTAATTTTATATTTTAAAAATCGGTTTTAATTTTCCCAAACCGATTTAAAACCAGTTCCAAAACCAATTTATGGATTATAACTGATTTTGATTGAAAACCAATTTTGAACCGGTTTTAATTCAAAACCGGTTTTGAATTAAAACCGGTTCAAAATCAAAACCGGTTATCAAATTAAAACCGATTTTATAACAAATTTAAAACTGATTTTTGATGAGTTGTGTTTTTTTTTTTAAAATAAAATAAAATAATTAATAAAATAAAACATCGAATATTATATCTAAACATCATTTCATGCTTAATAGTAATTGTCTCTTCCATATTTGAAACGGTTTCCATATCAATCATAGACACACACCATATTTGATACCAGTGATAGTTTTAGCTTTTTTTTTAGTTATCTTATATATTTTTAAATCAATACATATGGATATTACAACAATTACTTCTATGGTGACTAATGCTCACTTATAAAATATTAGCTTTATTCTAATTTAGGATTTTATACTTATATGTGAAATTTATATATTAACCGTGTGTATGAAAAGTTATTGTATTCATTGTGTAATTTGTGTTTGTATCTAGCCTAAAAAATATTTCCTCAAATGATACATCAAAATCATTTTGTAGCTTCAACACTTACCAGAAAAATTCAAGGGGTGGCAATGCAGTCAATGGCGGCTAAAATGGTAGCGTATCAGAAAGAAGAATGCGAGTTACTGAACTTGGCCAGAAAATGTTCAATCTATAACGGTGATGGCGTCAGATATGGGACGGTGGCAGAAGGAGCTTAGGGCACAGAAAAATGATCGGTTTCGAGAAGGATTAAAATTTAGTATGACCCTGAAGGAGCTTAGGAGCTTCGAATCTGCGTGCGATTGGAGGAGCACATAGCTCTATGAGAGAGTGAATGAAAAAAATTGGAAAATTAGGGTAGATTTAGATCAAAGTTTTGAAGAGGTGAGATTTGGTAATTTGGGAACTAGGGTTAGAAATCAGAATGTTGAATTTGGTTAAAACGTAAAATGATTAAAGAAAAAGAAATGGATATGGCTTGGTTATCCAATATATCCAAACCAAATGATAAATGGATAACCAAACCACATTTAAAATTAAAAAATGGATATATTTTTTAAACTGTTTTTAAAAAAACCAGTTTTTAATTTGGTTTGGTTCAGTTTTTAAAGTGGTTTGGATCAATTGGACATTTTGCACATCTCTAGTGGGAACTACACCATCTAATAAAAGCAATTAATAAGACAAAGAAATTTTCGTCAATGTTACTGGTGAAGATGATTTCTTTCAGCCATAATTTCTGCATCTTACCAACGGTGCCAATTAAGAAGTATTACCAGTGAAATGGATATGCAGCCACATCATTTTTATTTTAAAGCTTTGGTGTTAGTTGTTAATTGGTTACTTCTGTTATTTTAGCTCTTTCTGTTATTTTCTTTACACGTGTATTAGTTTAGCTGATGTATATAAGCTTTACATATTACACGTTGCAATCTTAATGAAAGTATTATTCAGTTTCAAAATTCTTCTTCTTCCTTCTTCTTCTTCTTTTCTTCAAATTTGTTATGGTATCAGAGCTCATTTTTGGGCTCTGGTAACCACTCATAGCTTCCGCACAAGAAATCTCTGTTATTAATAATTGATCCTCCAATTACACAAACTGCATCTTCCTCTCAATCATCTGGTTTATTTTCTGATTTTCAAACAAATCAGACAAATCCATATTTCTTGCATGCAAATGAAAATCCATCATTGGTGTTGGTATCCCCAATTTTTTATGGTAGAAACTATCATACATGGCAAGATCGATGAAGATGGCCTTGAAATCGAAGAACAAATTAGGCTTTGTGGACGGAACCATTTCAGCTCCATTAGAAGGATCTGACCCTCTGTTCTTGGCATGGGATAGATGTAATACTATGGTATTATCTTGGCTACATCGTTCAATTATAGAATCAATAATCCATTCAATTGTATGGATAAAAGTTGCATCAGATGTATGGAAAGATCTTGCTAAACGATTTTCACAAACTAATGCATTCCGCATTGCAGATATTGAAGAAGATATATATAAACTGAATCAAGGAGCTGATACAGTGACTCAATTCTTTACCAAGCTCAAGACATTTTGGGACGATTTGGATACACTACAACCGTTACCAAAGTGTAAGTGCATTCTTAATTGTGCCTGTGGCTTGATGAGCAAACAGATGCAAGAAACAGCAGAGAAAAGGATCATATCATTCGTTTTATGCGTGGCCTCAATGATCAATTTGCTGGTGTTTGTTCTTCGGTGATGTTAATGGCTCCTTTCCCAAATATAAATAGATTATTTTCTTTGAAACAAAAGAAGAAGTAAAAGTCTTCTTGAATACAAATGAACAATCACAAGTTCGTGGCCAAGGTTTCTTGAACAGAAATGAACAACCACACATTCGTGGTCAAGGCTCCTACAGAGGAAGAGGGTATTCAAACTATGGGAGAGGAAGATCAATGCCAGGAAAGGTGTGCACTCATTGTGGGAGAACAAATCACACTGTTGAAACATGCTTTGAGAAGCATGGATACCCTTCAGGTTATAGAAACAAGATGAACAGAAGAGCAAATTTAGCTGCTTGCAATTCTGATGATCCCTTTGAATATGGTGGAAACTCGGATGAAGGAAGAAATGAACTCAATGAATCTTTTCACTTCACCAAAGATCAATATCACAGTCTATTAGGACTGATTCAATTACCACAAGAAAATGGAGCTCATTCTGCTAATATTGTCCAAACCAATACAATATCTTCAAACACAGGTAAAAATAAAGTTCAATGGATTCTTGACACAGGGGCTACTGACCATATAACTCAATGCTTTGAGTTACTTTCTTGTCCCCAACAAATCAATCCCATCCCAATTAACCTAACTAATGGCAATCAAGTTTTTGCCACATATTCTGGTAGCATACACTTATCATCTTTACTTGTGTTATCAAATGTTCTATATGTTCCAAAGTTCTATGTTAATCTTGTTTCTATCACCAAATTACTTCGTGATTCAAACTGTCATGCCATTTTTAGATCACTAACATGTTCCATTATGCAGAATACAACTGGGAGTATGATTGGCATTGCTAACCAGTTTAACAACTTGTTCATACTCACATTACCAAGTGAAAATTCTGTTAAAGTGAACCAGAATAAAAGCTTTAATAACACAGCAACTGATTCAACTATCTGGCATAGACGTTTTAGGCATTGTTCTTCTTCAATATTACATACCATGTCAAAAGCTTTTCCTTTCATTTCATGTAATTCCTAATCTGATGTTTGTGACATTTGTCATTACTCCAAACAGAAACGTTTGTCTTTTCCTTTAAGCACTTCTTATTCAAAGTCACCCTTTGATATCAAACACATTGACATATGGGGTCCTCATGATGTTACCTCAATTCATGATCATAGATATTTTTTGACAATAGTAGATGACCATTCTCGGTTTACTTGGGTAATGCCAATGAAAACCAAAGCTGCTACTCGATCACATATACATAATTTTGTTTCTTATGTTGAAACTCAATTTCATGCCAATATTAAAGTGATTCAAACAGACAATGGTCCTGAATTCCTTTTGAAAGATTTTTATAATTCAAAAGGGATAATTCATCAAACATCTTGTGTTGAGTGTCCCCAACAAAATGAAATTGTAGAGCGTAAACATCAACACTTACTAAACACAACTCGAGCATTATTTTTCCAATCTAATGTACCAAAAATTTATTGGTGCTATTGTATAATCCATGCTGCATATATCATAAATCGTCTTATTACTTTTGTCCTCACAAATAAGTCTCCTTATGAATGTCTATATGGGACTGTACCTTCACTTCTTCATTTAAAAGTTTTTGGTTCCTTATGTTTTGTATCCACTCTTACTCATAATCGTTCAAAATTTGCAGCTCGTGCCAAGAAATGTACATTTCTTGGTTATAAGTCAGGTACAAAAGGGTATATTGTCCTTGATATGGAGTCAAATCTCATTTCTACTTCTCAAAATTTTATTTTTTATGAGTCTCATTTTCCCTTTATAGAGTCAAACAAGTCTGGAAACTCTGATTCTATTCTTTTTTTTGTATTCAATCATCTGATGTTGTTTATGATGGACATTCTAACACAGCTCCTTTATCTGTTAATTCTCCTAATCCTCCATCATCCATAGTCTCTTCTGATCACATTACACAGGATCAGGCTCCACGTATAACATGTAATCCAGTTGAATCTAATCTTCGAAGATCCACAAGAACAAAGTCTAAGCCTCATTATCTAACAAATTTCCATTGTGGTTTGTCGAGTATAACAAATGCCAATACATCCTTAGGTTTGATTTCTGGTACACCTTACCCTTTATCCAATGTTCACCCTTTTACACAAGCTTTTGTAGCAACATCACCATTGAATCTGAACCAACCTCCTATAAACAAGCAGCCCATCTTCCTCACTGGCAAGATGTTATGCAAAAGAAATCCATAGGCTGCAAGTGGGTTTACAAGATCAAAAGAAAACCAGATGGATCTGTTGACAGATATAAAGCATACCTTATTGCTAAAGGCTACACACAGTGTGAAGGAATTGATTATTTCAAAATATTTTCACCGGCTGTAAAAATGATCACAGTCCGTACTTTACTAGCTATAGCTGTAGCCAAGGATTGGCACTTGGAACATCTGGATGTTGATAATGCTTTTCTACATGGTGAACTTCATGAGGAGGTTTTCATGTCTCTTCCACTTGGTATTCATTCATCAGTTCCTAATGCTACTTGCAAACTTCAAAAATCCCACTATAGGTTGAAGCAAGCAAGTCGACAATGGAATACCAAACTTACTCAATCACTACAACTATTGGGATATACTCAATTAGTTGCAGATCATTCATTATTTGTTCGAAATTGTTCTCATTCTTTTACAGCATTACTTGTATATGTTGATGATGTAGTGCTAGCTGGTAATGATGCAACAGAAATCAAGCATGTGAAGACTGCTCTTCATAATCAATTCAGAATTAAAGATCTTGGCCCACTCAAATTCTTTCTGGGATTAGAAGTTGCACGGTCTTCACAAGGTTTAATTCTCAATCAAAGGAAATACACACTGGAATTATTGGCAGATTCTGGTCTTCTAGGAGCAAAACTAGTTGCTTCTGGTCATCATCTGAGTCACTTCGTTTCTAATCCAATGGATGAACATCACACTACTGCTTATCACATTTTACGTTACTTAAAAGGCTCTCCTGGTAAAGGTCTTTTATTTTCAGCATCCAACTCTTTCCAATTGTCTGCTTTTTCTGACAGTGATTGGGCATGTTGCCCTGATACACGTAAATCTGTCATTGGCTTATGCATTTTTCTGGGTAATTCCTTGATTTCATGGAGATCTAAGAAACAAAGCACAGTATCTCAAAGTTCCTCTGAAGCAGAGTATCAAGCACTTGCTTCTGCATCATGCGAAATTCAATGGATGGCTTATCTTCTTAAAGACCTTCATCTCCCTTTGATTAATCCAATTTCTGTCTACTGTGATAATCAAGAAGCCATGTATCTTGCTCATAATCCAAGCTTTCATGAAAGGAGTAAACATATTGAAATTGATTGTCATATTACTACGGAGAAGATTACTTCAGGTCTCATTCGATTGCTTCCAATTTCTACTAATCATCAATTAGCTGACGTACTTACCAAATCATTGCATCCCTCTCCTTTCAGAGAAGTTGTTTCCAAGCTGGGGATGTTTGATCTTCATCTCCCACCTTGAGGGGGGCTATTACCAGTGAAATGGATATATAGCCACGTCATTTTTATTTCAAAGCTTTGGTGTTAGTTGTTAATTGGTTACTTCTGTTATTTTAGTTCTTTCTGTTATTTTCTTTACACATGTATTAGTTTAGCTGATGTATATAAGCTTTACATATTACACGTTGCAATCTTAATGAAAGTATTATTCAGTTTCAAAATTCTTCTTCCTCCTCCTTCTTCTTCATCTTTTCTTCAAATTTGTTAAGAAGTGTCATTCATTTGATGTTTGGAAAATAAAGATATGAATTACAATGAAGAAAATTGATGGATTTAAAGTATACTTATAAGCAAACAGAGTTAGGAGAGCCGAGGGGAGTAACAAAGCCCAACAAGGGCATATCCTGATATATTAAGAAAGTGGCAATTTTAGAGGGAAATAACAAAATGGAGGTAGTTAAGGAAATTAAGAAAGGGTTGAACAACTGACATGCTTTTAATGGAAAGGGAGAAATTAAGAATTAAGGTGGGAGTAGAGAAGTTAGTTATAAGGAACGGAATGGCATGGAAAAAGGCATCGATTATCAGAAACGTGAATAGGAGAAATAAGGAACTTTGCAATTGGTGTCATTGCTTGTAGTGGGAGCTAGATTGGGTATTTGCTACATAATTATGCTATGTGCTGTAATTGTGTTTTTTTTTTCAGAGTCAATATGATGATTCTATTTCATTACTCAGTCAATGTGATTGTTGATATGAGAATGTAATTGTTCTCTTTAATTAAATATTGTCCATTGAATTTACCAAAAAAAAAAATATTGTCCATTGAAATTTCAAGAATAAGAGAATTGTTCTTCTGGTTTGTGTTAATTTTCATATTAGTTCCATCATTTTGGTATTAAAGCACGATTAGTCCTAAGAGTGCTATATAGTATACGTGTTTGCACGAGAATTGAGAACAAATTCGTCAATGTAGAAAGTCGTACGATTGAGTGGAACAGATGGGGAGAATGGAGGACTCAATTCGACAATTGAGAGAAACGGTCTTGGAATTTTTGGATCGGGTCAATCCACCAAGCGAAATGGGGTTAGGGACGAGGAATGATGTAGGAAACAAAGAGGGAGAAGAAGGAGAAACGATGGTGTGACTGTGTATGAATTTTATAGATGGTGAACGAATAAGGAAGGTGGACGTCCCATATTTCACGGGTGATAATCCAAACGGGTGGTCATATCGTGTTGAGCGATACTTTTGTATTAACCGTGTTCCAATTGAGGAATAAGTAGAAACGTTATTGGTGGTAGTGAAAAATATGTGTGGTTCATTATGGCAATATCAGTAAAAAAACACAAAATTACATACAATCACAAAAAGTCAGAATGTAATATGTAAGGCATAAAAATTGTAAGAAAACAAACTCGATCCCAATATTGAATACTGTGTCCTTAAGGCAATTTTTCCCCCTTAATGGTGCCTAAGGTTCGTGGATAAATGCCTTCCAGGATAGAACGTTTTACTGTTGTTTCGACGGTGGCACTACCAAAAGAAACAACATCAACGGTCACAACGAACGCTGATCAATCTCACATAATGAATTCAAAATATTTTTTTTACAGAGTTTCGGTATGGGAGAAAAATCAAAAAAGTCTCTCTTTTTTTTGATTTCCTTCCATATTTATAACCATTACTGGTCACAATGAATGGTGCCTATTGGCGAGTCATGCCTGTTCAACAGTGAAAAGTCATGTCTGTTCATCCATGAATAGTTATATCTGTTCAACAGTCAAAAGACACATCTTTTCACACTCAACTTCTTATTTATAACCTTTGAATTCTATAAGAATTCCAACAGAAACAACAACTATTTGTTTGGAAGGAAAAACTCTAAATTGGTTTCAATAGTGGAAAATGAGAAATCTCGCTAGTACTTGGGAGGGGTTTTGTTTTGTTGTACTGGAAAGGTTCCATGTTTCTTCATCAAAGAACCCATATAAAGCAATGATGTGCCTCCATCAAGAAGGACCAGTGGGTGAGTATATGGAGCAATTCAAGCTGTTATCGGCACTGTTATGACATATGGAGAAGGAGATGGTGTGTGCAGCATTCCTTAAAAGGATAAACGAAGAGATCCAAACAGAAGTGATGCTTCACCATCTGATGGATTTGGGGAAGACGATAACTCGCACAGAAAGTCAAAGAGAAGGAGAAGGTGCATGAACGAGTCAAATTAGCTATAAGACTAAACGGAAGTGGAGCAGGGTTTGGGGGTGGGCTGCACATGCGCCTAGACTTGGTCACTAGAGCCACTTCATCTACAGATAACAAGCCCAATAACAACAATGTTGATGGTCATAATGGGCCCGTAAGTATGGAGACACATAATTCAGCCAAAGTTGGAGGACAATTAAAGAATATAGGAAATGGAGCATTGATGGCGGATAAAATGAAGTTAGTGGGTCAAATGAGTAAATTGGGAATGTGGGTGGGGCAAACTTAATTCTAACAATGGTAGTCGCGACGCTAGATTCGAGTAACTTTCACCGGAGGAGATGAACTAGAAACGTCGCAAAAATCTCTATTTTAAGTGCGATGCGCCTTATTCTCCTAACCGTGTGTGTTAAAATTCGAGTTTGCATGTGATGTTGTTGGGGGTTGGTGAGTCAAGCCTTGAAGATCCAAAAGCAACAGCGATTTGTGAAGGTGATGGTGTTGTAGAAGGAGAACCTCTATGGCTTAGTATGCATAAAATCATTGGGCTGACATTAATTCGTTCATTGAAATTATGGGAGGGATCAAGGGTTGAAGGGTGATAGTGCTAGTTGATATTGAAGCTAAAACTAAGTGTTTGACAACACCACGAGTTTCTTTGTGGAGGTGAGCAATGGGTATAGAACGCAGAGTCAAGGGATATGTAGAGAAGTCTTGGTGGGGCACAAGTGATTTTGGGATACTTATGGTTGTAAGGGCTTGGGGAAGTTCAAGCTAACTTCAAGCAGTCAATGATAGTGGGAAGGGAATGTGGTGGAGCTAAAGGGTGACTCAGTCTACGAGTGTAAATAGGCTAGGTTTGGTAAGACTTTGGCTTAAATAGACCATGGCAGAGCAAAATATTTAAAGCTTGGCCTTGTCTGTTAGCCTGGTGTATGCTAAATTATAAGTCTGACATGATCTATATTTAAAAAACAAAAGGCCTGACCTAGGCTTATTAGCCTATTACTCATTCAAGAATTAAAAAAATAATTAAAATAATATTACTTTATCATTCAAAATTAATAAATAATAGTTTTATTTTTTAAAAAATAAATAAGATGATATAAGTCAGCCTGTAGGCTTATTGATCAGACCTAGTAAAAGAAAGTCATGGCTTGCTTTCTAAATAAGCTTTTTTTAAGGTTTGAGTCTCTTCTATTTTACTAGATATAATAGGCCATCAGGTTAAGTTGAAGGCCCTTGATAAGTCGCCTGACCTATTGCACCCCATGACCCATTGTTGTCTGGGAAATGGATCTCATTCAAAGGACTTGGAAAGAGAGTAAGGAAAGGTGCAAAGAGTTTTTATTTAGAGTTAAGTTTGATATCTCAACTGTCACGAAGGTATTGGAAGAATTTAAAGATGCATTCAAAAAACTCACAAGATGGCTTCCAATGTGACCATGTGATCCTCGAATTTTTAATTAAAAAAGTACTATTATTCCCAATATTTGACCATTCGATTATCCCATTACCAAAAAAGGGAAATTAAAAAATTCGTTCAAGAAATGATAGCTTCTAGATGAATTCGTCCCAATACTAGTTTGTACTCAAGCCCTCTAATTTTGGTGAAGAGAAGGACTATAGTTGGAAGTTCTTTGTGGATCTTAGGGCCCTTAATCAAGTGACAATACCTGACGAATTTCCACTTTCAGTTATAGATGAATTGGAGGGGGTAATGTTGTTTTCAAAGTTGGATTTGAAATTCGGATATCATCAAACTCAGATGATGCCAGAAACATAGAGAAAATGGCCTTTAGGATGCATGAGGGACACTACAAGTATGTCATTATGCCATTTAGGCTAAGGAACGCACCCTCAACATTCTAATCTTTGATGAATGAGGTGTTTCACCTTTTTATTCGAAATTTTGTTCTACTATTTTTCGATGATATCTTGATATATAGTAAGGATGAGCATACTTATGCTAATCATTTACTACAAGTGTTGGAGGTTTTAAGACAACATCAATTTTTTGTAGTTTTAAAAAGTGAACTTTTACCCAACAAAAATTGGAGTATCTGGGGCACATTCTATCTGGAAAAACTTTCGAATTTGGCTATGCACAATTTCGAAGAAACTTTCATTATAGAAATAGATACGTCCAGAGTGGGTACATGGGCTGTTCTGATGCAAAGAAATCATCCTACATCTTTCTTGAGTAAATTTTTTTTTAGATAAGGCCAAATCACTATCAGTGTATGAAAGAGAATTGAAGACAATCATTTTTATGTCCAAAATGGTGTCACTACCTCCTACGGTGCCATTTTATCATTAAAATCGACCAAAAGAGCTTGAAGTATTTAACAGAGCAGAGGCTGATTGTGGAGGGTCAACAAAAGTGGGTGAAAAGTTATTAGGTAATGATTTTGAGATTCAATATAAGCTTGGAGTGGAAAACAAGGCACTAGATGCTTTATCAAGAGTTATGGAGTGCATGAAGTTGTCCATAGTTGAACTGTTTAGTGAGGCTAGGGAACCAAGCATGTAACCCCAAAGGGTGTTATGATCACTGTAGGGGTATCCTTAGCAGTAGTGGTATAGTACAAAGCTACGTGAGGAAGTCCTAAATGTTGACTGAATAAAAGGGATGGTGTTTAGGAGGCTGCAATGGCTCTTTAAAGTGACAGGGTAACAGCTCATAAGAACGGAGATTGAATGCCCCTCCCTATGATAAATGAGGGGGTATTTATATACTCCGTGGTGGAGGGGGGTGAGGAAATAAGTCAACTATTATGGGGAAGAGCCAATGCAGCTTGGCCTTGCTGTGGCAAGGCACTTTGCTGCTGTCATGCTGACAGTCACTGCTGTAACACCCCGTGTATACCCGGTTTGTTATCATGTCATCATGTTAAGCTACGCTTAATTAAAAAAGCGGAATAACTTGTTCCTTTCAATTATGACGTCATTATTATTAACCAAGTTGCTTACGTAGTTCTTTTCAAAAACATTGCCAGTATGTAAATTGCAATATAGCTAAATACACTGAATAACCTCAATATATAAATAACTGAGTATCTAAGTCACGGAACTACAACACGTAGTTCAGACATAAATCATGATACATTAATACAACTCAAATCTAAATAAGACATAGTCAATCAATGTGGCATGGACAACCCTCATGCTCACCAAATAAGGAAACAAAGCCCAACAGAGTCTGAACAACAAAATCATAATAATAATAACATAAAGCATGTCAACATCCAACCACAACAGTATAACAGCAAGCATATCACATCAGCTCCGGCCTCCTGCCGCCCGAGGTCTCAACCCCCGAGTTACCTGAACCTGAAATATGTGCCCCAAACGTGGGGTGAGATCTCTAAACAGAAATCTTAGTAAGGCAAGGGGTCTTCAGGGATTTCTCCACCCTAAGCTCACTTACATGTGCAATATAAGTTCAAAAGCAGGAATATAATATAAGTTCCAAAATGAGTGCAATGCAGCAGAATAATCATGTCATGCGTGTCAACTATTCTACTGGCCAGAGAAATGCAGGATTTACATACGTCTATTACCTACATTCAGTGCAAGTCACTACTTACACCCACTCACAGAATCACCCTATGACATGTCTCATACATACACAGGCTTACCGTCTAGGTGGAACAACACATGCATATTATAAGCACTTGCACATAACAACTCAACAACATTTCAAAAGCAATACATGAAAACACATCATGCATATAAAGCATCCCCCCATGGGGTATGGTGGAACCAACATTGGCTAAACCGAGAACACGAAAGCTTACCTCTAAGAAATCAATCCAATCCAAGGTCCACGCTAGCTCAAAGTCCACAAACAGCAGAATCACAATCTGTTTTAGATCAGTAATATCATCAACAATCATGATCTACAATCATATGACATAAAGACAACGTTTTCCTTTTACGTTTCATGTCTTTAGGCTTCTCACAAAGCCATAAGCCCTTAATCACTTTAGATTCTGTCTTAGTTAATTAATACAGAGGTTCCACTTAACCAATCTAGGGTCCACAAACCCCAAATACAGTTCTGTATGAACAGAACAATCACTGTCTCGAAATTCCCAGAATATCCGGATATTTGTCGGGGGCATATTCAGATATCCATATTCGGATATCATGTCCGGATATCCATATCCGGATATCACAAGTCCCATATTCGGATATCAATATCCAGATATTTACAATCCCATATCCGGATACCAATATCCGGATATTTAGCGACAGAATGCAGTTTTTGCATTTCGCGAGATATCACTCCCAATGTTCCATTTTCAACACATTAATACGTCCATTTTTAACACATCCGAACAAGAAAAATTACAAGAAGTGCTGGAAGAATGCTGTAGGACAGGGACCGAGTGGACCGTGACACCCCAACAGCATATGTCCTTTTCAAGAATCACACTCAAGCCCGAAGCTAGAGTGTGGTATCATTTTCTGAAAAATAGACTGATGCCTACGTCTCACACTGAGACGGTATCAAAGGATAGAGCAGTCCTGCTCTGTTGTCTGTTGGATGGAAGGCTTATTGACGTAGGCCGAATTATTCATTCTGAAATCTTGGCTTGTGCCAAGGCTGACAGTGGTTATTTGTGGTTTCCAGGTTTGATAACTCGTTTATGCAGGGAAGCCAAAGTGCCAATTGGAGAGGAAGAGGAGAAAATCAAAATGAATGGAGAAATTTCCCTTGCTGCTGCAAAGAGAATATCAAAGAAGGCTGAAGAGTTAGCACAAGGCAGTGCTACTGCAACTCCTCAGAAAATTGATGACACAGCACCACTTGCTGAAGGTGCTGAATTATGGGAGAGGATTGATAAGAGGTTGGATAGAATAGAGAAAGGCCAACTGGAGACAAGGAAACTTGTGATGAACAAGTTGAAAGAAATGGATAAATTCATTTTAGGCCAGTTGGGATTCCTCAATTATGCACCTCAAGCTTCCGATGCAGCAATACAGATGTAGCAAGGGAGTGATGATGAAGGAGAAAAGAAGAAGAATTGGAAGAGGAGGTTGAGCAAAAAGATGAAAATGTGGAAGATAACCCCTCAGACCAAGAAGAGCAAGATGAAGACTAGATCATAACTTGTAATAGTTTTGATTTAGAAGAAGGAAAAATATCTAGGTTGTATTGCTCTTTTATTTTCTTTTTGCTATATGTAACCCCTTGCATCACTTAGAAATTTAATGAAAAAGAGGAACATGTTATGCTAGTTAGTTAGTTTTTAAATTCGGTAAATTTAATTTCCAGTTTTGTTTGAATAAAGAAGTTAGGTATATGTTACAGCATGAAAATAAGAAAAAGAGTTGGAGAAAATGCCTCAATAAGGAGTAACAAGAAGTTAGAAATTAATGCTGCACATTAAGGTGAAACAAATTGCATCTTTAGCTATGTTATTATGATCCTTTCTGCTGTAGCAGGATAACAGTAGTTACGTTGAGTGAGAGAGTAAGTGCTCTTCAATTTGAAAGGCAATGGAAGTATGAATTGGAGGCTGAAAAATTGAGGCAGAATGCAACTGAAGTGATTGAACATGCAAGCACAAAGGATGAACTTGAAAGCAAGAAAAGCCAAAAGAGTGGATTGCGGATGAGGACTTAGGATCCAAAGTTGATGGATTTGAATCCTACCATATGAGTAAGCCTTGAAGGCTATAAGGGTGAAAGAAGCCGAGCTAAAGCAAGTGCAAAAGCACAAGAAAAAAAAAAGACCCTCACAAAAAGAAAAATCAAAGTCAAAAAGACAAAAATAAAATAAGTGCCAATGCACATGAGCAAAGCTCACAAAAATAAAAGAGGGAGCCAAAGTCAAAAGAAAAGCAAGCAAGGTGGACACTCGTTCCTTCAACTCTCTACACATGGGTTTTGATTCAAGTTTGGCAAAGTATGGATACGACAACTAAGTCTTATGATTCTTAGTTTGATGCTCTCAAGTGGATCAAGCCAACAAGGAAGTTCTTCACACACACACACACTCAATACTCCAGAAGCAAGAAGCCAAGAGAAGATAAGCTAACAAGGCCCAAAGTGGAAGTGAAGGCTAAGGTTGAAAAGCAACTCTCACGTGTACATTGTTGTTGGAATGCTACATCAGAACTGCTCATCTTAGTAATAGTCATTGCTGCAATTATGCTGCCGAATTCATGCAGACCAATCAATCAATTTCTTCTTTGTTACTCGGGGACGAGCAACGTTTTGAGTTTGGAGTGTGATAACTCTCCCAAATGAGAGTTAATTTATTATTTTTATGATGAATTTGTTGCATAAATTCCATATAAAGTGTCTTAATTGCATGATAATTGAGCTAAATGTTGCATATTCATGATTAAGTGCTTTGAGATGACTAAGTATGAAAAATGAGATAATATTCCTTGATTTTGTGTAAGAAAAGATAACTTGTTGAGTGTTTGTCTTCGCAGGAAAAATTGACGTAGGAATGCTGTAGCAGAGAAGCTGACGAAGTAATGATATAGCAAGTGCTACAGCATGACAGCGTGGACAAAGGATCAACCGAACTTTTGAAATTCAAAAGTTAGTTAATCCCCAACAATGCACCAGCAAGCAAAGGAAGTTTCTGAAGATTTAATTCAGAAATCACAAGAGTCAAAGACAAATTAAAAGATTGAATCTTATCCAAATCCCAAAGAACAAGGACAACAAACTCAGCTCATACTCGGTCAACAACAACATTGGCACAAGGATTCTAAGAAGATCAAGATTCTATCCAAGCAAGTGCCAACAACCCAAGAATCAAGGATACGATAAGGCTGCAGCAACCGGATTCATGAATCTCCACTCTTAATTCCTAAAGCCCAAAGCCCAACCATTTTTCCTATTTAAGAAGATCTCCTCCACGAGTTAAAACACAGTTAGAGAGGTTCAAGGTTCAGAAGGTCAGAAGCAAGGAGGAGAGTTTAGAGGGAGATAGTGAGGTTTTTGGAAGAGGAAGAGCAGCGCTTGAGCAGTGCTGGAGCAAGGCAGTGACGACGTCTTCCTACAGCAATTGTTTTCAACTTCTTTTCTATTTTCCAATGAATTCTTTCTTTCTTTTCTCTGTTTTATTTAATTCTATTATGAGCTAAATTGCTCCATAGGTTAGGTGATAAAGTACTTATGCTGTAACATTGATATGTATGCCTAAACTTTGTTTATGTTAATGTTTAATTAGTTATTCAACGAGTTTGCTTAATCTTATTCATGTGTGCATGTCGAGAGATACATATGTGATATTGAGGAGGTTGGGGCCGAGAGGTTTCCGAATCCAGACCCTTGTTGAATAGTGTGGATTAATCGAGTTAAATTAACTTAATTAAGTTGTGGGTAGAGAGATCATTCACACCACATAACCTAGAACTTGAACTTAAACAATTTAGTGATTAGTTTGGCCATAAAGATGTGGGAATTAGTTATTGGGTATATATGTTAGGTTGGCCAAAAGTCCCAGCATACATTATTGTTCGGTTACTAGTTAAACATCGATATAGCATTGTTAAAGCATCACATCAGTATTGTTGTATCAGGGAAATTGATCCTGACCTATATCTCATCCATAATCTTAATACCTATTAATTTAGTTTCTTATTTTCTTATTATTAGTTGTCTTTTATTTTACCAAACCAGCCATCACAATCAATCATTTTACTCACTTTCTTCACCTAAATAATCATTACTTAACACTTATCTCCGTGGGAACGATACTTGGACTCACACATCCCTTTATTACTTGTGACACGTGCACTTGCGTATTTGTGTGGAGATTTAAATTGATTATAAATTGCACAACAACACTTAAAGACAGAACCTCAAACTCAGAAAATGGCTTACTCACACCCTCACGAGGTTGCCCTCAAGTGTAAAGAAAGCTAAAGAGGAAGAATCTAAGGCAAAAATGGTGTTTTGGAGGTTTTCACATGCATGGAGAACAAGGAAGAAGGTGGCAGCAATCCACACTCAGAAACTTCACGCAAGAGGCACCAAAAATGACTCAGGATCATGTGTCAAGCCTTTTATAGTCCATTTAAGTCTTAATCGCATTATATTAGCGCTAATAGCTACGCTTAGCATTTTAACCCCAAACTTAGGATTCTGAATCTAGTCATTTTTTTAAGATTTTTCATATTTTTATTTTATTTTTCGCAGGACTTTGCCGGTACGCGCTTTTACGAAGCCAGTATCAGTTCTGACACCAATTCTCATTATTTTGACTTGAAACTTGTTATGCTAGTCCTATATATTATTCTTGTGATATATAAACACTTTTCATAATTTTCTAGGATACTTCATCGGTACGCATTTATACCGTGAGACAGAACCGGTATCTGTACTTTTCGTCAGAAAAACGACTTTCAACCTTATTAATCACTTACCATAATTATTTAAGCCTTCTCATAATTATTAGGGTCAATTATGGAATTATTTCATTAATCTCATAATTAATTAATGAGTAAAGACCCAAATTGGTCCCTGACAAAAAACTCGGTGCTCAAATTAGTCCCTCACAAAAATAAACTCGTTAAATAGTCCCCAACAAAGTGAAACAGGACCCACGTTAGTCCTTCTGTCAATCCAAAACTGACGGTGTCAATGACGGTGATGACGTGTCACGTTAAGTGACATGCTGGAGGCCACGTGGGTTGAGGAACGACGTCGTTTTGAGAGACTCATCCACGTTGGTCAGTATGGTCCCTAACAGTTTTAACAAAGGGGACCAGTATGGTCCCTAACATTTTTATCGGGGTCCTTTTTAGTCCCTGCTAAAGTTCTGTTAACACCAGTGCTACCATTTTCTATTAACACACCAGTAATGACATTTCCCCTTGTACATACTGATATTAGTCATGCATAACACAATCAACTTCTGCATAATTCACACCATGACATTCTTAGTTTAGTCTTTATACATTGTTTCCATTCCTTTTTTTTATCTCCATCGAGTTTATACAACATTTTGTGCTAATAAACATAACTTCAAATACATAAGCCATGCTACATACATTGCATGAACAACAATTCATTACACTAGCAAATCTCAACAGAACCACATTTTAAATTTCACTCCATCCTACTTGTAAGATATGTACATACTAGAAACACAACAATAATGGATCCAACAAACACCCTAGCACACCTACACACATGCACCATTTCCTTCTCAACCCTTTCAAAGTCTGCCTGCATCTTCAATGATATGTCTTCAAACTTTATACAGTGCTCATGAAAAAATAACAATTGAAAAAACCCTAGCACACCTACACACATGCATCATTTCCTTCTCAACCCTTTCATGTGGCTTCATGATTGAGCTGTATTTGAAGTGCACACTTATTTAAAGCTGCTAACTTTGGACTTAACTGCATGCAATACGTCATGCATTGCAGAGAATGTAGACAAATATGAGTTTGCTACGATAATCTGAGGAAGTAAGAAGGAATCAAAAAACTCTTTAGCACATTATAAAATGGCAACAACCAATGGATAAGTTTCTTTTATATTGTTATGTGAAGTTGTACCGTTGCTTGCTTAGATGGATATCTCCACCAACCATTGTTATGTCTTTATCCTTTTTGTTATTTTGTTTACCCTCTCAAAAAGATAAATATTTATGCTACTGTTTACAACTAATAACATGGTAAATCAAATATAATGCTACATGATAATAACATGATATTCCTACACGGACAGTTATATAGTCTTATTTCTTAATTTTTCTCTCTCATCTCTTTTCTCTCTTCTCAATTGTATATGTAAAAATATCATGTTACATGATGTAACATGATAATGTAACATGATATTTCATTTACCCAATAATAAGGGTGTTACTTTTTTTATGTTACAACGGGTAAAAATCCTCTCATACACAATAAAATACAATGTGAATTCCACTTTCTATTTTCTCTCTCCTCTATGTAGTGGAATCCATATTATATTTTGTGTGTCCACGAGAATATTTCTCTCCCATGTAGCAACAACAATAGTCTATCTGTTTAGTCATATAGGCTTTTCAGTTGCAGTCTTGATATAAGTTCAAGTTTATGATAAACTCTATGCAAGTGGGAACGAAAAATATTATGGCCAGTGGCCACCAATACAGGTCTCATGTGATAAATATGAACACGCATTAACATAAACTTTGTGTATGAATGGTTTCTTTAATAAAATAGAGTAACCATTAACAAAATAATGTCACAGACTCACAACTTGACTATGAAACCTTGAAGATATTAACTAAACAGTAGCAACCATTCATACATAAAAATATAACTAAATATTGACACAACATTAGAGAAAATAAAGTTATTGTTTTTTTATGAGGTTTTTCATGTAATCGTATACGTAAGTTTTTATATAAAAATATATTTAGTAGTTTAGGGATGTAGTCTCTTTTGCATTGTCATTAATTTATCTTCACTTCTATCTTTATTGAGAATACATTAAAATCTCATGTAAATTGTAATGCCCTCTCCTTCACCACTATCTGGCGCGTAAAATTCACTATCTTGACTAATTGAAGTGGCAAGATTCCTTTTAGTTTCTATGCTTGTTCGGATTTTTCTTGCAAGAAAATCTAAATGTTCCATAGAGGTGACAGACTATTGATTATTTGACAGACTATCAACCCTTGCATGTGGACTTTGAAAGGGTTGAGAAGGAAATGATGCATGTGTGTAGGTGTGCTAGGGTGTTTGCTGGATCCAGTATTGTTGTGTTTCTAGTATGTATATATCTTGCAAGTAGGCTGGAGTGAAATTTAAAATGTGGTTCTGTTGAGATTTGCTGGTATAATGAATTGTTGTTTATGCAATGTATGTAGCATGGCTTATGTATTTGAAGTTATGTTTATTAGCACAAAATGTTGTATAAACTCGATGGAGATAAAAAAAGGAATGGAAACAATGTATAAAGACTAAACTAAGAATGCCATGGTGTGAATTATGCAGAAGTTGATTGTGTTATGCGTGACTAATATCAGCATGTACAAGGGGAAATGCCATTACTGGTGTGTTAATAGAAAATGGTGGCACTGGTGTTAACAGAACTTTAGCAGGGACTAAAAAAGACCCCGATAAAAATGTTAGGGACCATACTGGTCCCCTTTGTTAAAACTGTTAGGGACCATACTGACCAACGTGGATGAGTCTCTCAAAACGACGTCGTTCCTCAACCCATGTGGCCTCCAGCATGTCACTTAATGTGACACGTCATCACCGTCATTGACACCGTTAGTTTTGGATTGACAGAAGGACTAACGCGGGTCCTGTTTCACTTTGTTGGGGACTATTTAACGAGTTTATTTTTGTGAGGGACTAATTTGGACACCGAGTTTTTTGTCAGGGACCAATTTAGGTCTTTACTCTTAATTAATTAAATTCTTAATTTAACGGTGCAGGTTCTTACAACTGCTGTGCAGGGGAGGTGTGAGGGGAGAGTTCTCACCAAGCTATTTTGGGTGCTTTAGGGGGCAAAAGGGAGTGGGGAGTGTCCCAGCGCAAGACATTCTGGTGTTTTACGTTGGGGAGTCTGTTGCATGGGAGTAGGGATAACAGCGCTGACATGGCAGGGCTAATAGGGCTAAGGTGGCGAGTAACTTGACATTGGGCCTGTATTATTGGGCTAGCTGATTGGGTCGGCCAGAATAATAGTCTTTAGTCAAGATTTGGAAAGGTTGGCTGATGAAGTACTCACTGATATAATGAATAAGTATATTTTGGTAGATGTCGTGAAGGATGAAACTCTCATTCAGTAACCATGTTACAGAGGGATGTTTATGGTTTCATTACAGACTGGTCATTCCTCGTTTGTCACTGATGTGCCTCTAGCAGGTGTAGTTTTCTGTGTTAAAATTGATAAGAATCGAGTCATAAAAGAGCAACTTATATACATATTTGCTTATTATATTGATTCTGTCTATGTCAATAATATTTCTCACCTATTGGTTGTGTTTATACAAGAAAAAGAAGTAAAAATTATAAATTATAAAAAGCCTGTTGACGCGACTCCACACGGGTGTATCACAGTACAATTTCCAGCAACATGACACGGACCGGCACCACACTGGCGCAAACCCACGCCAGTTTACGAACTTCACAACGGCACTCTACAAGTGGCGCCAACTGGCGCCAGTTTCCCAAAAAGTGAAGCAAGGTGGCGCCAATTTTGGAGCAAGGTGGCGCCAATATTGAAGCTAGGTGGCGCCAACTGGCGCCACTTTACGAGAAATTGGTTCCGACTTTTGCAAAATAGACAGAGGCGTGGCGCTAAGTGGCGCCAGTTTGCGGAAAAATTACACCGTGCTCTGAAGGGTATTTTTGGAAGAAGGAAAAAAGGCATATAAATATGATGCCTTTTACAGAATTAGGTATCGAATCCTATTCCGAAGACATATTCTATTGAAGTGAGACGACGGTGGTGCTCCGAGAGGATTCTGGAGATCAAGTTCTTCTTCTTCTTCTCTTTTATTTTATGTTTTTATTGAATATTGGATTTTTAGCCATGATAATAGTTGGCTAATTTGCTTTTTATTGTAGTTAGGGTCAAGAACCCTATGTGAACCCTTGTTACGACGGATTGATTTATGGTTTTTCGTTTATATAATTATCTTTATCTTTACCCTGTGCGTAAATTCTATTTTCTTTGTTAGACATGATCAATATGATAGTTGATGATAGTTTGAGGGTTAGAACCCTAGATAGGAATATTGGGGTTTTCATCTTGAAAGGGGGTAAGATAACAAGTATTATGCATGCTAGGAATATATGTATATTTAGTTGCAGATGCTTAAATTATTGAGTTCATTGCTTAATGCCAAGAGGAACATTGCGAGAAATTGGAGTTCCAATTGGGATTAAAGGGTTAACCTTGCAAGGAATTGGGGGTTAACTATTAATATTTTAGATAATAATTTATCTGAGTAATTATATAATTGAATATTGTAAATCAATCCAAAGTAAGAAGTGGGGATCATATGGTGAGTGTACTCTAGCTACAATGTTTTTCTTTTATTCACAAAAATCAATCTTCGTTCTTATTTTTATTCTTCAATATAAAAATTCAAAAATACGTCTTTACTTTTAATTTGACTTATATCAATTAATTTTGATTTTTAAGATTGGATTTTTTTTTTGATTTCTATGTGATTCTTGAACAGTGCTACTAATCTCTTTTCTGAGTTGTATGCGAGGTAAAGAGCCAAAATTTCCACTTGATTTGGAAATTACAAAAACAGAAAAGAGGAACAGAAAACTTGCTCGGAAGAAGCTTGCATTCAACGAGTTAGGAATTATGTCTGAAGAAGCACACAAGATGGCAGCAAACGATGAAGCGGACAATCCGCTCATGGATACCATTTTGACTCCATCATTCAACAGGCCCAATGCGAGTATTGTTCAGCCAAATGTTGCCAACAATTGGGAGCTCAAGTCCTCTCATATTCAATTAGTAGAGAGAGCTCAGTTTAGAGGAGAGTGAAGATCCTCACCGATTTATTGACAGATTCTTAAGGATCTGTGACTCAACCAAACACCCTCAGGTGTCGAATGATGCAATCCGGTTGAGGTTGTTCCCTTTTGCTCTTAAGGGAAAGGCTCTTAGTTGGTTGGAAAGGCAGCCTGCAGAAAGCATTTCTACATGGGATGATCTGTCTCCGAAGTTCTTTGCTGAGTTCTTCTTGATGGAGAGGTACAACGAGATGGTGAATGATATCACCAATTTGAAAGTAAAATGGCCTTGAAGGCCGTAGCATGTGGAGGAAAAAACAAAATTTTTCATATGCGGAATTACACATGCAATCAAGAATCATGCTTTATGGCATGTGATGTTACCTTTGTTTGTGAGTTCAAAACTCCAAGACGATCAGTGTTAGGTTTGAAGGGTTCAAACCCTCTAACGTTGATCCACACCACCCACGTCAAGATGCAAGAATGCTTTCTTGAAAGCCACCAATTGACCACCACAGAGAGGCTTGCTATGCGCTCAATAGGTGAAGAAGGAGGCTAGGTATATGTGTTTAGAAGAGTGAAGTCTCCAACATGAAAACTTCACAAGACTGGGAATGGTATATCGAAGAATTGGCTAGGTTCTTTTGAAAAACCTTAAGGAGGAACTCACCAACTAGGCACACAAGAGAGGGAGAGAATTAGTATATCAAATCAGAATTTTTACTTTACTTATAATGAAAGTGGCGTACAAGTGAGTGAGACAAAGGTGGAGTTGTTGCAATTCAAAAATCCCAACAACCTCCCCCTTGAATCCTCACAAGACTAGGTCTTTATCTAGTCAAAATTCTGAACCAATGGTCATCATATGACCACCAATTCATATGCCCCTATTCAGCCCAAAAAGGGTCCAGATACATTTGAGCTGTTGCATTCAAGTTTGAACCAACTAGCTCACTGATTATCTCAACAACCAAATCTGATTGGAGCTTGTTGGTTTGACAAGATGACAATCATCTCCCACCAAAATGGCGCCCCAAATCAGCCCTTGCAGATCTCCATAGATCTTCTCTTGATACAAGGGATTTGTTCCAACAAGATCTTATCTTATCCTTTTGTTATGAAACAACTTTCAATAGCCAATTCAAATTCGAATTAAAACATTTAAATTCAAACGTTCAAACATTTAAATTCTAAATTCAAATTCAAATTCAAATTTCAAATTCAAATTCAAAATTCAAAATTCAAAATTCAAAATTCAAATTCAAATTTAAAAATTCAAAATTCAAAATTCGAATTTCAAAATTCAAATTCAAAATTTAAAATTCAAATTTCAAAATTTAAATATTTGATAATTAATTAAACTAATTAAATTAATTAGTAATGTCTTGGACCATCCAAGCTCATTAACAATACCATGCGCCCTCTCCCTCTTAGGTGGGCTTCCAAACTTCATCTTGGGCTAACAACCATTATTAGGCCCAATACCTTTAATGTTATATCATCATGACATTAAGGTGTTAGTGTGTGACCCATTAGGTCCAACATAGCCACTGACATAAATGGGCTCGGGCCCAACAAGCCCATAACCCATTTAATGACAACACAGAGCACTAGCAATGCTTTGTTCCCCCAGAGCTAGTTAGATTAATGACTTGATCATCCTATTACACATATTTGGTTGCCGTATGTATTTCTTTTTGTCTCAGTTACCTTCCCATAAAACCTAGGGTAAGGAAGCGTATCAACCCTTGCAGTTTAGGGTAAGCTTTATTCGAAATATGGAATCTTCAATTTACTGACTCTAAAGGCAGATCATCTCATGATCTCTTTTACTATGCATAGATTCCCGAGTTCCTGTAAATGTCATTCCGATTTCTCCGGTTTATAGATAACCTAATCTCTCACAGAGTTTTGACGAATTCCTTCAGCTTATCACCCTAGCCCTGTGCTCTTTCAGGACAAGCTCAATAGTATACCTATGAGTCTCCATGTTTCAGGCAGACGAGGTATACAGTCAAAGCATGCCTTCTAGAACACAGTCTAGGTAATAACTTCTGGTCTAAGGAAAGACATACCCAAATATAAAGAGACTACTCTAATGATACTCTCTGTGAGATTTCCTCATAGAGTCTCTTTTGTGGGTCTGTTCAGTGCGAGCTATACCCTTATAGATTCACCCACGACTTTAGCTAAGACATCTCCATATCTGTAGCTCATGAGGTCTTTACCTTGCATCCGAATACAAGTAGATAAGTGGTGCTAGTCTTACCCGAGATCACTGATCCCCATTCTCAGTGTCTCTAGACTAGGAACATAAAATTAGGAATAAATATCCAGTATCCTTGAATCCTCATGATCGTGATCTCATCACAGATACTTAAGAGATACCTATTTTATTCCAAGGGGTTTATCCAGTTACTCATATAAAATATTAACAGTAATATTGAGACAAAATATGAAACAGGATAAATAGTGCTTTTATTTATTTGCGACAATACAAAGGTCCACATATGTCCTAATCTAATTAAAAGATTGTCTCTAGGACATCCATATACTAACAAACTCCCACTTGGCCTAGAGCCAATCAGACCTAAGTCGTATACCCATGCCTCATAATGACTATCATGTTTTCTCTGAGAAACAGCCTTTGTCAGAGAATCGGCTAGCTTATCATCTGTGGGAATATAATCATCTTTACATCCATCCTATCAATGATTTCTCTAATCAGGTGATATCTGCGAAGCACGTGCCTAGATCTTTGATGAGACCTAGGTTCTTTTGACTACGCAATGGCTCTAATGTTGTCGCAAAGCAACTGTATGGGCTCATCCACACTTGAAACCACCCTAAGTTCAGATATGAACTTCTTGATCCACACGGCCTCCTTAGCTGCTTCTGAAGCAGCTATATATTCAGCTTATGTCGTTGAATCTGCTGTTGTCTCCTGCTTGGAACTCTTCCAAGATACTGCCCCACCATTTAAGGTGAATACGAACCCTGACTGTGACTTGCAGTCATCTTTGTCATTCTGAAAGCTGGCATCAGTGAACCCTTTAACTGTTAGCTCATCAACCCCACCATAGACCAGAAACACATAGTTCTTCTTAAGTATTTAAGGATGGTCTTGACTGCTGTCCAGTGACCCTCTCCAGGGTTCGACTGGTATCTGCTCGTAATGCTCAAAGTATATGAGACATCTGGTCTCGTACATATCATGGCATACATAATGGATCCAATAGCCGAAGCGTATGGAATTCCACTAATGCGATCTTTCTCAGGCTGTGACTTAGGGCACATAGCCTTTGAAAGTTGTACCCCATGACTGACGGAAAGAAAACCCCTTTTCGACCCTTCCATGCTAAACCTCTTTAGCATCTTGTCAACATACGTGGATTGAGATAAACCCAGCAGCCTCTTGGATCTATCTCTATAGATCTTTATACCAAGTATAAATGCCGCTTCTCCCAAATCCTTCATGGTGAAGCTTTTTGAAAGCCACTCTTTCGTTATTTGTAATGTGGGGATGTCATTTCCTATTAACAATATGTCATCTACATAAAGTACCAGGAAGACGACATTACTCCCACTAACCTTCTTGTAAACACAAGGTTCATCCTCGTTCTTGATAAAACTGTTACTCTTAACGACTTCATCAAAACGAATATTCCAACTCCTTGATGCTTACTTTAGCCCATATATCAACCTTTGAAATTTGCATACCATATGCTCCTGAACTTTGATTTCAAAGCCCTCAGGTTGTGTCATGTACACTTCCTCCTTCAAGAACCCATTCAAGAAGGCGGTCTTGACATCCATTTGCCAAATTTCATAGTCGTGATATGCCACTATTGCAAGCATGATCCTAATAGATTTGATCATGGCAACAGGCGAGAAAGTCTCATCATAGTCAACTCCTTGTCTTTGACGATACCCTTTCGCAACCAACCTAGCTTTGTAGGTCTGAACGTTGCCATCTGCATCAGTCTTTCTTTTAAAGACCTATTTGTTACCGATAGGAACTATTCCTTGCGGTTTAGGAACCAAGGTCCATACCTTGTTTTGATACATCGAATCCATTTCAGATTCCATGGCTTCAAGCCATCTAGAAGAGTCAACATCCTTGACTGCCTCTTCGTAGTTACTTGGTTCATCATCCTCGACAATTTACTGATTCTCAATCACAAACACATACCTCTCAGGTGGATGGATGACCCTCGTTGACCTACAAAGTTGTGTGTTTACTTCTCTATTAGAGAACGTCACCTGCAGAGCAGACTCGGGTTCCTCAATCTGTTCATGTGGTTCTTGAACTTCTTCAAGATCAATCTTACTCCCACTGGCTCCTTGAGAGATCAAATCCTTCTCAAGGAACTCAACATTCTTTGACACAAACACCTTGTGTTCATCCATGGAGTAGAAGTAGTATCCGTTAGTACCTTTGGGATACCCCACAAATAGACATTTAGTACTCTTAGCACTAAGCTTGTCTGATGCCAACACTTTGACATAAGCTGGCGATCCCCATACCCTGAGGTAACTCAGGTTAGGTCTCTTACCATTCCATATCTCATATGGTGTGGTCTGAACAGATTTAGACGGTACCCTATTTAGAAGGTATGCCGTTGTGTCTAAGGCATATCCCCAAAACAATTTTGGAAGTTGAGTCTCACTCATCATAGACCTGACCATGTCTAACAAGGTCCTGTTTCTCCTTTCGGAGACACCATTTTGGTGTGGTGTGTAAGGTGCAGTAAACTGCGAGAGAATTCTATTTTCTCTCAGATAATCCTGAAACTCATGGCTCAGATATTCACCACCACGATCTGATCGTAATGTCTTAATCATCTTGCCACGCTGTTTCTCTACTTCATTCCTAAACTCCTTGAAATTTTCAAAGGCTTCGAATTTATATCTCATTAGGTACACGTACCTAAATCTTGATTTGTCATCAGTAAAGGTGATGAAATAGGAGTATCCTCCTTTAGCCTCTATAGACATTGGCCCACAAACATTAGTGTGAATGAGTTCTAATAACTCACTAGCCCTATGACTCTCAAGCCCTTTGGGCTTGTGACAAGTCATTTTCCCAGCTAGACAAGATTCACATTGTCCACAGGATTCCAAATCCATGGAATCTAGGTATCCATTTGCATGCATCATAGACAATCTTTTTTCGTTTATGTGCCCTAGTCTACAATGCCAAAGATAAGATTGATTATCTATCTTAGGTCGTTTCACGGCTATATTGAGCACTTCAGTTCCCATTTCCGAACATACAATCCATTTATTAAAGAAGCAGTACCATAAACAATATCATTCGAAATGATAGAAAATGTACCATTCTTAATACTAAAAGTAAAACCATCTTGTTCTAAACAAGAAATAGAAATAATGTTTCTAGAAATGTTTGGAACAAAAAGACAATTATTCAAATGCAATAAAAGGCTCGTAGGCAAAATAAGGTCGGCATCTCCAAGAGAATGAGCAGCAACCCTTGCTCCATTGCCAACGCGTAGGTCCACCTCGTTTCTCTCCAATCTCCTTGGGCTCCTAAGCACCTGCAACATATTGCAGATATGAGAACCACAACCAGTATCCAATACCCATGAGATAGGATTAGCACAAGAATAATCTATCTCAATCATGAAAGTACCTGAGGTAGAAGCATCACCATGCTTCTTGTCCTTCACACTCTTCAGGTAGTCTGGACAATTCCTCTTCCAATGGCCTTTCTTGCCACAATGGAAGCACTCAGCATCGCTTTTGTCCTTGGATGCACTCTTACCCTTCTTTTTGCCTTTCTTCTTCTTGGGTTTTCCTTTGGGTTTAAGGGAGTCTCCTTTCGCAGGCTCCTTGCCCTTACCCTTTGCCTTGCTAGGCCCACCAATCAGAAGAGCATGTGTCCTATCCTTCTTGATAGACACTTCAGCAGTTGTTAACATGCTTAACAATTCAGGCAAGCCCACAAGCATCCCATGCATGTTGTAATTCATAATGAATTGACTGAAGGAAGGTGGAAGCGAGGTCAGGACTAGGTCATTACTAGCTCGGCATCCATCACAAAGCCTAGATTTCCTAGCTTCTCAATGAGCCCGATCATCTTAAGAACATGACTGCTCATAGACATGTTCTCAGACATCCTGTATGAGAACAATTCTCTAAAGGCCTCATACCTCTCATGCCTGCCTTTAATGTCATACAACTCCTTGAGATGTAAGACAATAGAGGGAGCATCCATATGCTCATGCTGCTTTTGCAGTTCAGGCGACATGGATGCCAACATGATGCAGACAGTCAACACATTGTCATCCATGTGCTGTTTGTGGGCCTCGAAATCAAATTCCGCGAACCCATCTTCCCCTTCCCTAGGAGCTACGGGTAATGCAGCATCCAGGACATAAGCTATTTTTTCGGCCCTAAGATCAATTCTTAAGTTCCGATACCAGTCCATAAAGTTTGAACCGGTCAGTTTGTTCGTATCGAGTATTGAGCGCAGTGACAGTGGATTAGTCATACTAAAAACTGAAAAAGATGTAAAGATGATTTAATTAATATAGAGTAAAGACCTAAATTGGTCCCTGACAAAAAATGCGGTGGCCAAATTAATCCCTAAGAAAAATAAACTCGTAAAATAGTCCCCAACAATGTGAAACAGGACCCACGTTAGTCTTTCTGTCAAACCAAAATTGACGGTGTGAGTGACAGTGCTGATGTGTCACGTTAAGTGACATGCTGAAGCCCACGTGGAGATCTTGGACGATGTCGTTTGTTGAAACTCATCCACCTTGGACAACCTTTTTTTGTAAAACCCAATTTTGCCCCTCACCTAACCGTTGGACACTTTTCATTTTCCCCCTCTTCTAACATCGACACTTCATTGTTGAGAACGAAGGAAGAAGACCGTGGAGTAAACCCTGGTGCCTGCGTTAGGAATATTACGAACTTCTTCCAGAATCGAAGGGAACCAGTGGAAGACTAAGACAACTTGGGAGACTTTGTGAGGCTGAGCATACCGTTCAAAAAGGTATGAGTATTTATATGTTGAAACATTTTTATATTGTTGTTTGTCATCCTTTGTTTAATGCTTGTGGTCCCCATATTGTTTACCTTTTGTTTAATGCTTGTTTTTTTATGCACGAAGTGGAACATTGTGGTCCATGTTTCCATTTGGGGTTTTGTTTTAAAAGAAAGTAACAACCGGGTGGTGTGGTCCCTACCATGGTTGACCCATTTAAAAACATTTAAAAATCCCATGTTAATCGTTGGAATACATGTCTGCATCCATAAAAAAAGGTTGCTTTTTTATTGCTTTGTATTGTTTAACACTTTCAAAGTCTGTGGCTTCATGGTTTAATGATAGGATTGGTTTTTTGGTTTTGACAGATGTCCGAATACATAGTTATTGTTTATCATCACGGTGGTATGTTTATCAGAGATGAAGATGGAGTGATGACCTATATATATGGAAGGGTGGACTCATTGCCGGAGATGGACATTGACTACTGCAATATCCGTGACCTTGACACCCTGTTTAAGCAATATGGGTATGAAAAATGCAAGAGGTTGATGTGGCTACAGCCTGGGGTACCCGATTTGGATCTGGGGCTGAGACTCTTAGTACAGATTTAGATGTATGTGCTATGTGTGAGGCTGCTTTAGGGAATGGCAATGAGATACATGTCTACTTTGAGGGCTGCATCTCAATTCCCCAGTTTGCTTCACCTACACATGACAGTGAAGAGGATAATATCATTAATTCAGCACATAATGAGGACCATGAAGAGGTTAATGATGGGGTCAGTTCACATGAAGGTTGTGCACAAGGTGATGTTGGGGTCAAAGAAAATGAAGACCATGCACAGGCTGCTGATGACCTTAGTGCACAAGGTGATGATGGGATGAATTTGGACGAAGACCATGCATAGGCTGCTGATGACCTGAATGCAGAAGGTGATGATGGGATCAATTCGGACCATGATGAAGACAGTGCAGAGGATGCTGGTTATGGGTCTGAAGAAGATAATGCAGATGATGACCATGCTACCTCACACTTAGATTCATATGAGAGTGCAGAGGATGAGGTTTACAAGCCTCCCCCACCTGGTGTTGAGGATGATTCAGAAGATATGTCAGTGCCAATTGTAGAGAAAGAAAGGCCTGCAAAACAGACCCCAAGGAGGAAGGCAGTCAAGAAGGATGCCCCAATACAAGACTCTGAATCTGAAGAAGTTGATCAAGAGGAAGCGATGATGTCATTTGAGGAAGAAGGATATACCTATCTGTCCGAGGAGTTGAGGACTCCTCCTTCAAGTGATGATGATGAGAATGTTAGACCTGTTATGCCAAAGTTCAATGAGCAAGCTTCTTTTGGGCATGTCTATTTAGAACTTGGTATGGAGTTTATGAATCTGGACCAATTTAAGTGTGCAGTAAAAGATTACAATATCAGTCTTGGGAGGAACTTCGTATGGGTTAAGAATGACAAGGTGAGAGTAAGGGCCAAATGCAGTGTAGAAGACTGTGAATGGATGGTGTATTGTGCCTGGAACAGTAAGCAAAGTACATTCCAAGTTAAGACTTTTAAAGAGACTCATACATGCTGCAGAGTCTTCAAGAATAAAAGGGCTACAAGAGATTGGGTGGCCAAGAAATTGGAGAAGAGAATAGTAACACAGCCCAAGATGACAAGGACAGAGGCATTTGAGCATATGAAGGAGGAATACAATGTGCATTTGGATATGAAGAAAGTAAGTAAGGCTTTGAAAAAAGCAAAGGGGACCATTGAAGGTTGTGAGAAGGAGCAATATGGAAGATTAAGGGAATATTTAGCAGAACTGTTGAGGAGCAACCCTGGCTCCAGTTGCAAATTGCAAGTCACCCCCAACCTATTCCCCAATCATTGCCAATATTTGACAGAATGTACATCTGCCTTGATGCTTGTAAGAAGGGATTCAAAGCTGGATGCAGGCCCTTAATTGGGTTGGATGGATGCTTTTTGAAGGGCTATTATGGAGGTCAATTATTGAGTGTTGTGGGTGAAGATGCAAACAAACAATTCTATGTGATTGCATATGCCGTGGTTGATAGTGAGACGAAGGACAATTGGAAGTGGTTTCTGACATTATTACAGGAAGATTTAGGGGACCATGCAATATTTGGTTGGAACTTCATTTCGGATCAACAGAAGGTAAGGTTTTTTTGGTTGTGCTTCCAATTATTTATTTCACATAGAATTGTCATACTTAATTGTATTTTGGTTGTTAATGAATATTTTGCCATAGTCCTGTTGTTGATGAAGTTGTCCTTAGTAATTCTGTTTGGTGATGTTAATGAATATTTTGGATTGCCAAGTTTGTCCTGTTTGTTCTGGTTGCTATTATTGATGATCATGTAGTATTCTGTTTGTTGTCCTTCGTATGTGTGTTCTGGTATGTGTGTTCTGTGTTGTTGCCATTGCCTTGCTGTTAATGAATATTTGCAAGCAAGTTTCTATTGTTGCCATTGTTGTCATTGATCTTATTGAATATTGTGGATTGTTTACAATTTTTTCATCTCTGTTGCTGCCAATGTCATGCAGTATCTGGTTTATGAAATCATGTGGTATGTGTGCTCTGCTTTCCTTGTCTAATGATGTTTAATAACCTTAACTAGTCCCCCACAAATATTATCGAGGACCATTTTAGTCCTTGTTCTTTAACATAAGGGACCATTTTGGTCCCTAACAATTTTATCGGGGGTACAAATTGGTCTCTACAACAGTTCTTTTAATATGGTCACTTAAAAATCCAGCACTGTAAATTCCCCTTATACATGCTGATATTATTCATGCTGATTTGAGATTGTATTTTAATTTTTATTCACTGTCATTCACATACAGGGACTTGTCCCAGCCTTGAAGGAAATTATGCCAGGTTCACACCACAGGTTCTGTGTACAACATGTATGGAAGAACTTCATCAAGCAGTGGAAGGATAAAGAGACAAGAGGAATTGTATGAGAATGTGCTAGATGCACCACTGTTCCCCAATTTGAGAAGGTCATGCAAAGGCTGAAGACTCTAAACGAATCAGCTTGGAAGTATCTTAACAATATACACCCTTCATGTTGGGTTAAGGCCTATTACAGTCACTGGCCTAAATGTGACAATATCACGAATAATATGGCTGAGGTGTGGAATGCAAAGATTGTGAATTATAGGGACAAACCTATAATGACATTGTGTGAGGAATTGAGGTGCTACATAATGTGAAGGATGGCAGCACACAAAAAGATTCTACAAACCTTTAGGGGTAAGATAGCACCTGCACAGCAGAAGAGGCTTGACCAGTTGAAGGTTGCAAGCAATTCTTGACACCAACATGGACTGGAAACTTGGTCCAAGATCTCTATGAAGTATCTGGAAAGGGTCAACGTGTTGGGGTGAATTTAACTCAACAAACTTGTAGTTGTAATGTGTGGCAGCTGACTGGATTGCCTTGTGAACATGCCATTGCTACCATTGCACACAAGAATGAATCTGTGGAAAATCATGTTCACCAATGGCTGACAGTGGATGCTTTGCATGCCACTTATAAACACACTCTCAACCCAGTCAATTCCCAACAATATTGGCCAGCTTGTGATGCCCCAAAACCATTTCCTCCACGCTTGAAAAGGCCTATTGGACGTCCAAAAAAACATCGCACGAAGGATCCCACTGAAGAGCTTATGAAGACCAACAAGAAGCTTAAGAAGACTTACACAGTTCAATGCTCCAAGTGTGGTCAGACTAGTCATTACCCCAAGACATGTAAGGGACCTGCTGGTGGATTAAAGAAAAAAACTAAACCGGTTAATGTTGAAGTTGGCCAGTCAAGGACAGTTGAAGAGATCCTCATGAGCATGAGTCAGGGCTGCCCTCCACCAGAGACAAGCAGCCAGCATGCAGCTGAACCAAGAGCCAGCAGCCGACCACCATGCAATCCTGCTGAGGCAGTGACCAGTGAGACAGCAGCTGCAGCTAGCAGTGGCACCAGAGCAAGATTTATAAGCTTCATGACTACACCAGGATTCAGGCCACCTAGGCCAGCCCCATATAACTGATTTGGAATTGTAATCACTGACATTAGGCCAGTTCGAATGTCTCAGTTGGCATTTTTTTGTTATTAGGCCAGTAGCTTGGAATTGTAATTAGGCCAGTTTTTTGGTTTACTTTGGTTTTGGTCCTGTTTAAATTATTCACCAATGGCTTTTTTTTTTTGTATGCCTCTGGTTATGGCCATATTAAGTATGAACACTTTATTTTTTGGGAAGATGGCATGTTCCTACTTAATGGTTTAATATGTCAGTGCCAATTGTAAGTACACAGACATGATATCAATGGATTACTAAATCTCTTATGTTATTACTATTTTTCATTGCTGTCATTAATGTGAAATGAATGAAAGATTATGTCAGTTTGGTTGCTATTTGTATTCACTGTCATGATTGTATTCAATACTGTCAAACAATACTATTTTTTGTTTTTGTCATTACCATCTCTTTGGCAAATTGCTTGTCATGCTTATATTTTGTATGTTGTGTCATTTTGGGGTCATGTGTAAACATACCTGAATTTTGGGGTCATTACCAAATTGCTTGGCAAATTGGTCCCTTTTATACCTTATAAGTCCCCAACAATTTTGGTCGAGGACCATTTTAGTCCCTGTAATATTTTACACTAGGTCAAATAGGTCCCTAACAAATTCATCGGGGCCCAAATTAGTCCCTGCAAAACATGACAGTAAGACCAATGCCACAAAAAGCTGTTACCACAGAAGTTCATTCCCCCTTCTGTATAATTCCCTCAATCCTTGTTGTTACTGCTCATACAGTCTTTTGACCATTTTAATTGGCATTTCCAGATAACTTAATACTTAGCAGGTTGTGCTTTAAGAACAATCAAGTTCAAAGACATTAACCATTTTAAGAACAATCAACATCTCATTACATCCCAACAGTGGTCTTTCCATTACAGAGAAGCATACATATTACAGATTAAAAATGAACATTTCACTCCACCCTACTACAAAGATATAAACATATTACAAAGACAATGATAATGGATCCAGCAAACACCCTAGCACACCTACACACATGCATCATTTCCTTCTCAACCCTTTCAAAGTCTGCCTGCATCTTCATTGCTATATCTTCAATCTTTATACAGTGCTCATTAATCTTCTTTTTGTGGTCATTCACCTCCAGTTGCAGTTCATCATTGAGCTTCATGTCCAAAAAGTTCAACTTGAACTCCATTTCAGCTACATTCAACTCCAACTTGTTAATTGTCCAATCTTCCAGCTCCATGGTATCAGATGTAGCATCATCCACTCATGTAAAAAAGTTACAGTATGGCTTCTTTTCCTAAACAAAATTCAAATATACAGTTCATAAGATTGAAATACCAAAAATAACGCATGAAAAAATCAACCTCGCCTTGAAGTTGGGGCACCCAAAAAATGATCTATTAGGGTTTCTAGGTGTCTTGGAGGTGTAAACAACACTGTGCCTCCCACATTTACACAATGGAGCAGCTCTCCTTCTTCCACTTCTGGACCCAAACGAACCACCTGAGCTCCCTCTTCCAGAAGACATAATCATGGCATAAACACAAAGATCAACCCTAAATCGAACAATATACACCCACCTTCCCTATACCGTCAATCAATTTTCCCCAAATTCATGCGTTCAACCTTCGATTCGATGCCATGCTTTCTGGTTTAAGTTGAACCCTAACAAATAAACGACGACGTTTCTTGGATGAAAGAGAACTGTGTCCAAGGTGGCCGAGCTTCAACAAACGACGTCGTCCAAGATCTCCACGTGAGCTTCAGCATGTCACTTAACGTGACACATCAGCACCGTCACTCACACCGTCAATTTTGGTTTGACAGAAGCACTAACGTGGGTCCTGTTTCACATTGTTGGGGACTATTTTACGAGTTTATTTTTTTTAGGGATTAATTTGGCCACCGCATTTTTTGTCAGGGACCAATTTGGGTCTTTACTCATTAATATATTTAGACATGTTGTATAAACAAATTATTAAAGACTTTAAATAATTTGCCCCTCCCACTATTTTATCTAAGTCAATGACCCTTCCCATTTGACTTAGGATTAATCTACTTTTAGATTTTTACCTTAGTGAGATTAAGAGTGCGATTATCTATTTTAACCCCCGTCTGTGATCGCAAGATTAATTTAAATAATGGGTTGATCCTCATCAACAGTATCTCATACCATCTCTTAACATTAGGTTGACAACTCCTTGTCACTTAGTGGTGCATCTCATGCAACCAACCTAGCATTATTACCCTAAGCACATAAGCTCGGCTGAGCTTGCAACTTATGTCTCAGTTAAGTATTAACCATCACACTAAGTGTCTAACAATTCTAAACTACTCTTACTCAACGAAACAGTGGGTCCCAACTGAGTTGTGGAGCACCACTATGTAGAGGAGGTTCGAGTAATATTGGTGGTGGGAGGTAATCATATGCTTAATAATTTATTCCTTTAAGGGTTCCTTTTATTTGGGATTTATTACGTCTCATCAAACGCATTTATATTATTATCATGCTAGTCGTTATCCTATGTCAAACATTTATCGGATTACACTAGTCGTAGTTGGACATGCATAACATTACATACAAACGCGATTTGTCCAATTCATGCATACTAGTCGTTCAAAACATAAAAGCATACATGCATATAAAACAGTTCTATTTGAGATGGTCATGGTGCTCGTGCATTTGTCCATCTTGCTTCTCAAGCATTGGCTCCTCGTCGTCTATACGCCACTAGCCTAATTCTCTAATTACATATAATTAAAGAAACTCCAAAACATCTTTGGAGGGACAAATAATAAAAATATAAAATTCAAAATTCAAATTAAAACTCTAATTAAAATAGAGCAAAATTACACATTAATTTAAAATTTGAAATTCGAATTTCGGGCACCATGACCATCCCCTTCCAAATTGCACCTGAAAATTTAAACAGCTTGCAAGCACATAATATCAAATATTATATAAATATTTCCTCACATATATTTTGATAATTTAACAATTAAAATATCAAAACAAGAATCAAAATTCAAATTTTTTTCAATTTTCTCCCAATGGTCGAATTTTGCATCTTTATGCATAATTCAAATCTTTGTCAAATCTTTCTCAAAGATCACAAAAATTAAACCATTTATTCAACCATAACTCATATGGCCGAACCATACATCATCATATACAAAAATTTTATTAAATAAAATCATGGAGAAAATAATGCATTTGAATATTCACATCATGGCAGAATCATATTCCCTTTTCAAAAAAATGTTTCTTTTGAAAACTTTCACAAAGAATCAAAACAAACAAAACCATGAGGTCATGTATATATATGAACACCATAATCATATTAAACATGTTCATAAAAAAATCCACATGCAAAGAATTAATCTTTAACAAAAAGACCTTTTGACCGTGAGAAAATTAATTTCACAAACAAAGTACCATCATCCGCCGATGGTAAAGCGACCGGGCTCTGATACCACTTGAAAGTAAAATGGCCTTGAAGGCCGTAGCATGTGAGATGGAAAAACAAAATTTTTCATATGCGGAATTACACATGCAATCAAGAATCATGCTTTATGGCATGTGATGTTACCTTTGTTTGTGAGTTCAAAACTCCAAGACGATCAGTGTTAGTTTGAAGGGTTCAAACCCTCTAACGTTGATCCACACCACCCATGTCAAGATGCAAGAACGCTTTCTTGAAAGCCACCAATTGACCACCACAGAGAGGCTTGCTATGCGCTCAATAGGTGAAGAAGGAGGCTAGGTATATATGTTTAGAAGAGTGAAGTCTCCAGCATGAAAATTTCACAAGAGTGGGAATGGTATATCGAAGAATTGGCCAGGTTCTTTTGAAAAACCTTAAGGAGGAACTCACCAACTAGGCGCACAAGAGAGGGAGAGAATTAGTATATCAAATCAGAATTTTTACTTTACTTATAATGAAAGTGGCGCACAAGTGAGTGAGACAAAGGTGGAGTTGTTGCAATTCAAAAATCCCAACAACCTCCCCTTTGAATCCTCACAAGACTAGGTCTTTATCTAGTCAAAATCCTGAACCAATGGTCATGATATGTCCACCAATTCATGCGCCCCTATTCAGCCCAAAAAGGATCCAGATACATTTGAGCTGTTCATTCAAGTTTGAACCAACTAGCTCACTGATTCTCTCAACAACCAAATCTGATTGGAGCTTGTTGGTTTGACAAGATGACAATCATTTCCCACCAAAATGGCGCCCCAAATTAGCCATTGGAGATCTCCATAGATCTTCTCCTTATACAAGGGATTTGTTCCAACAAGATCTCATCTTATCCTTTTGTTATGAAACAACTTTTCATAGCCAATTCAAATTTGAATTCAAACATTTAAATTCAAACGTTCAAACTTTTAAATTCTAAATTCAAATTTCAAATTCAAATTCAAATTTCAAATTTAAATTTCAAAATTCAAATTCAAAATTCAAATTTCAAAATTCAAAATTCAAATTTCAAATTCAAAATTCGAATTTCAAAATTCAAATTCAAATTCAAAATTCAAAATTTAAATATTTGATAATTAATTTAACTAATTGAATTAATTAGTAATGTCTTGGACCATCCAAGCCCATTAACAATACCATGCGCCCTCTCCCTCTTAGGTGGGCATCCAAACTTCATCTTGGGCTAACAACCATTATTAGGCCCAATACCCTTAATGCTATATCATCATGACATTAAGGTGTTAGTGTGTGACCCATTAGGTCCAACATAGCCACTGACATAAATGGGCTCGGGCGCAACAAGCCCACAACCCATTTAATGACAACACAGAGCACTAGCAATGCTTTGTTGCCCCAGAGCTAGTTAGATTAATGACTTGATCATCCTATTACACATATTTGGTTGTCGTATGTATTTCTTTTCGTCTCGGTTACCTTCCCATAAAACCTAGGGTAAGGAAGCGTATCAACCCTTGCGATTTAGGGTAAGCTTTATTCGAAATAGGGAATCTTCAATTTACTGACTCTAAAGGCAAATCATCTCATGATCTCTTTTACTATGCATAGATTCCCGAGTCCCTGTAAATGTCATCCCGATTTCTCGGGTTTACAGATAACCTAATCTCTCACAGAGATTTGACGAATTCCTTCAGCTTATCACCCTAGCCCTGTGCTCTTTCAGGACAAGCCCAACAGTATACCTATGAGTCTCCATGTTTCAGGCAGACGAGGTATATAGTCAAAGCATGCCTTCTAGAACACAGTCTAGGTAATAAATTCTGGTCTAAGGAAAGACATACCCAAATATAAAGAAACTACTCTAATGATACTCTCTGTGAGATTTCCTCATAGAGTCTCTTTTGTGGGTCTGTTCAGTGCGAGCTATACCCTTATAGATCCACCCACGACTTTAGCTAAGACATCTCCATATCTGTAGCTCATGAGGTCTTTACCTTGCATCCTAATACAAGTAGATAAGTCGTGTTAGTCTTACCCGAGATCACTGATCCCCATTCTCAGTGTCTCTAGACTAGGAACATAAAAATAGGAATAAATATCCAGTATCCTTGAATTCTCATGATCGTGATCTTATCACAGATACTCAAGAGATACCTATTTTATTCCAAGGGGTTTATCCAGTTACTCATATAAAATATTAACAGTAATATTGAGACAAAATATGAAACAGGATAAATAGTTCTTTTATTTATTTGTGACAATACAAAGGTCCACATATGTCCTAATCTAATTAAAAGATTGTCTCTAGGACATCCATATACTAACACAATTTCACTCAGTTAGAGGGTGAAACTATGTGTGGAGCATGGAACAGATTCAAGGATCTAATGAGGAGGTGTCCTCAGTATAACTTGACTGCTGGTAATCAGGTGAGAATCTTTTTCAATGGTTGCAAACCTGAGGTGAGGATGGTGTTGAATGGTGCAGTAGGTGGCACGATCAAATCCCTAAGAGCAAATGAGACTCTTGAGTTGATCGAGAGGATGGCTGCCAATGAAAATAAAGTGTTGTCAGCAAAGCCTAGGAGAGGTATCCTTCATCTGGAAGGTAATGATGCGATGCTAGCTGAAAACAAATTATTTTCTTAGCAGATAGCAAACTTAACCTCAAGGCTTGACAAGATGCAGCTTGCTGGTGTTCAGACTAAAGCTGCTGCCATTGTGTGTGAATATTGCCAGGACAATCATGAGTCTAATGAATGTCCTTTGATGTCTTCTGATTCACCTCAACAAATGCAAGTGAATGGCATTTGGTATGATCAGAGACCTCAGCAACAAAATGTTCAAAGAGGTCAGAATTTTGCTCCTAGAGGTAGTAATTATCAACGGAAGATTCAAGGCACGGGTCTTGATTTCAATTCAAATAACTACTTGCAGCCTCCACCAATCCAACCCAATGAACCTTCTGATTTGGAGAGGTTAGTTGGACAAATAGCTCAACACTCTAGTGCTTTCATGGAGGAGACAAGGGTCAATACCAAGAACACATAGGCTTCTATCAGAAATTTGGAGAATCAAATTGGTCAACTTGCAAAACAAATGGCTGATAGAACTCCAGGTACCTTCCCTAGTAACACAATTACCAATCCGAAGGAAGATTGTATGGCCATCACAATTAGAAGTGGTAAAGTACTTCCATCTCCTGAAGTTGAAAAGAAGCTAGATACTGCAGGTGAGCCCGAAAAAGAAAAAGAAATTGAAAAACTTGCTGAAGTGGAGAAGCCAGTTGAAAAGAAGAAATTTGAGCTGAGTCCTGAATATGTGAGAGCCATGGCACCTTATCCTGAAAGATTCAAGAAGGATGCTCAGAAGCAACAGTATGGAAAATTTCTTGATATCTTCAAGAAGTTACATATAAATATCCCTTTTGCTGAGGCCTTGGCTAGCATGGCAAATTATGCCAAGTTCATGAAGGATTTGTTGTCATGGAAGCACAAGTTGCAAGAGTGCCAAACTGTAGCACTTTCTGAGGAGTGCAGTGCCATCATTACAAGGAAATTTCCTCTTAAGCTTCGTGATCCTGGGAGTTTCAATATTCCTATTGAAATTGGGAACACTAAAATTGGCAGAGCATTATGCGATCTTGGGGCTAGCATTAATTTGATGCCCCTTTCTGTTTGTAAATTCTTGGGGATCACCAAGTTGAAGCCTACTTTGGCATCTCTTCAACTTGCTGATAAGTCTTTAAGGAAGCCTAGTGGTATTATTGAAGATGTTCTTGTTAAAGTGGACAAGTTCATCTTCCGTGCTGATTTTGTGATGTTGGACATGGAAGGGGGAACTGAGATGTCTCTTTTGCTGGGTAGACCTTTCTTAGCTACATCTCGTGCAATGATTGATGTTGAAAGCGGGAAGCTTGAGCTAAGAATGAATGATGAGACCGTTACTATCAACGTCTTTGATTCTATAAAACAGTCTTCTCACAAAGACGATTGTTTTAGTCTTGAAGTCTTAAAGGAAGAAAAAAATGTAGCGGTTGAGGTTCTTGAAAATGCAGATGATTACAAAGAAAATGGTACCTCAAAAGTGGAATTGAAAGAGCTTCCTCAAACTCTAAAAGATATCTTCTTGGGTAATAAGGAGGCGGTAATTGAAGCACTGAAGGAACAGGAGACTGGTTTGGAAGATAAAGATCTCTCTTCCCGTACCCACAAAATTCTCAATGAAGATGATGACAAACCTGGGAGGAAACCCCAAGGGAGGCGTCATCCTATACTGAAGAAGGTACTGAAAAAAGAGGTGGTCAAACTTTTTGATACTGGTTGGACGACGTGTGCGGATTACCGACAAATGAAGGCCTAAAAAAGAAGAGTCTTTGACAAGAGACACCAAGACTTAATCTCTCAGAAAAATCAATGCTTCAAACAGTTCTTAACATGGCTTCATGGTTTGGACCAAATCTGGGAATGGTGGTCTCATACACCAAGGCATCCAGTACCACCAGATTTTCCATTTGCTGAGTCATCCCATGCTGCTAAAGGGGATGACATGGAGGGTTGATTATATCTCCTTGCTGACAGAGATTTTGTATATTAGTTTATTTTTCTGTTTCGTATTTTTTGTTACTTTGTGTTGGTATATTTCTCTCTGATGTTTCAATATGCGAATTATAGTTCATCCTATATGCCACTGTTTGTTCCATTGTGCAGGTTTTTCTTCCTTCTTGTGGTTTAATTATTGCTGAGGATAGCAATTCTCTAAATCTGGGAATGGTAGGCTTGCATCTTAGAACTGCAATTCTTCTATCAGGGGAGATATTCTAACTCTTTTAATTTTCTTAGTTATTTTTGTAGTTATTTTGTGTGCTATATAAAATTAAAAAAAAAAAATTGAAAAAGGTTTTCTGAGCAAGTCCCAGGTTTAGATATGCTTCCCCTAGTTAACTTGACTGACTCATCATAGAAAACATGTTTTGTATGAACTTCTGGCATGATATTGTATGGGCATGAGTAGATTTCATGATTTCTCGTTTTTTGAAATTTGGGCTTGAATGATTAATGATGCCTGATGTTCCTTTTGGAAGTCTAGCTTGACATCATAGCTGGTGAGGTTTTGTGCTTAAACACTTATTTTATTTTGAGAGACCTCACTGTGATAGCATTCTAGAACTTGCTCTGTTTCTCTGAGATGCATGCATTGATTGAAATGATTAAGGAAATTTTATTCTGTTAGCCATGGCCAGATAACCCACCTGTTTGATTTCTCCATTGTTAACCCCTTTGAGCCTGAGCCTTTTTGTTCATAATTCCTGCTGATTGCTTAGCCATATTCCTATTGTCTTACCTTTGTTGAGATTGAAATACTTGAAAAGAAAAGAAAAATCGATTGGGGTAAGTTTCATTGAAGCTAAGTAATATGTCAAAAAGAAAAGAAGAAATATAAAATATTTCTTTGAAATTTTTTGAAAGGGTCTATAGCAATGTAAAAAAATAAAATAAAAAGAAAAAGAAAAAGAAAAGAAGGTGGAAAATAAAAAGGATGGACCCTGATCTTAAAGAATATTGGAGCTGAAATTTGTTTGAGATTTGATTGTTTTCAAGAATATATCAGTATTCCAATCTCAACTAACAATTTTAGCTACTTCCCATAAATTTCTACCCCTAAGCCCGGCCAAATTATATCCATGAGAAGTCCTTTTGATCAATTGTGCATGTGTTAATGTTCCTCATCTTTAGGAACTTGAGAATATGATCAAGCTTATGGTAGTGCTATTGCTGTGATGGATTGAGTGATTGTTACTCCCCCAAACACTTGAGTGTTGAGCGTTATATGTTTATCTTGGTGAGGGGTGTTCAAGCTAGAGTCTGATATTTTCATGAGAATAGAAGGCATTGTTAGGAGTTCTTTGCATTGATTCAGTCATGCTTAGCATAGTGATCTATTGATTGTCTGTGTGATGTTATGTTGAAATAATTGAATATTTCCTGAATTGAGTCTTGTACATTGCTGGGGACAGTAACGTTTAAATCTGGGAATGATTTGATGTGCCTCTAGCAGGTATAGTTTTCTGTGTTAAAATTGATAAGAATCGAGTCATAAAAGAGCAACTTATATACATATTTGCTTATTATATTGATTCTGTCTATGTCAATAATATTTCTCACCTATTGGTTGTGTTTATACAAGAAAAAAGAGTGAAAATTATAAATTATAAAAAGCCAGTTGACGCGACTCCACACGGGTGTATCACAGTACAATTTCCAGCAACATAGCACGGACCGGCACCACACTGGCGCAAACCCACGCCAGTTTACTAACTTCACAGCGGTACTCTACAAGTGGCGCCAACTGGCGCCAGTTTCCCAAAAAGTGAAGCAAGGTGGCGCCAAAGTGAAGCAAGGTGGCGCCAATTTTGGAGCAAGGTGGCGCCAATATTGAAGCTAGGTGGCGCCAACTAGCGCCACTTTACGAGAAATCGGCTCTGACTTTTGCAAAATAGACAGAGGCGTGGCGCTAAACCAGCGCCAACTGGCGCCGGTTTGCGGGAAAATTACACCGTGCTGTGAAGGGTATTTTTGGAAGAAGGAAAAGAGGCATATAAATATGATGCCTTTTACAGAATTAGGTATCGAATCCTATTCCGAAGACCTATTCTATTGAAGTAAGACGACGGTAGTCCTCCGAGAGGATTCTGGAGATCAAGTTCTTCTTCATCTTCTCTTTTATTTTATGTTTTTATTGAATATTGGATTTTTAGCCATGATAATGGTTGGCTAATTTACTTTTTATTGTAGTTAAGGTCACGAATCCTATGTGAACCCTTGTTAAGACAGATTGATTTATGGTTTTTTGTTTATATAATTATCTTTATCTTTACCCTGTGCGTAAATTCTATTTTCTTTGTTAGACTTGATCAATCTGATAGTTGATGATAGTTTGAGGGTTAGAACCCTAGATAGGAATATTGGGGTTTTCATCTTGAAAGGGGTAAGATAACAAGTATTATGCATGCTAGGAATAGATGTATATTTAGTTGCAGATACTTAAATTATTGAGTTCATTGCTTAATGCCATAAGGAACATTGCAAGGAATTGGAGTTCCAATTGGGATTAAAGGGTTAATCTTGCAAGGAATTGGGGGTTAACTATTAATATTTTTAGATAATAATTTATCTGAGTAATTATATAAATGAATATTATAAATCAATCCAAAGTAAGAAGCGAGGATCATATGGTGAGTGTACTCTAGCTACAATGTTTTTCTCTTATTCACAAAAATCAATCTTCGTTCTTATTTTTATTCTTCAATATAAAAATTCAAAGATACGTCTTTACTTTTAATTTGACTTAAATCGACATTATTTGTCACAAACAAACCCTTTTGAACTCCTCCATTCTTGAAAGGACTATTAATTGATATACGATCACAATCCCTGTGGAGACGAACTTTTCTTATCATTATATTACTTGTGCGATCGATATACTTGCCGGGAAGCATCAGTCACCACTAATTCCAATCAATTTACAAGAGTTTCATGACTCACCATGGGGTGGTCATTCTAGGGAAATGCAAACTTACAAGCGACTTGTGGCTGTTTTCTGGTGGAAGGATGTATGCAGGGATGTTGGGGACTATGTTAGAGCATATGGAGTGTGCTAACAATAGAAATATCACAGCCTTCAATCGATTGGGCTACAACATCAGTTACCTATTCTAGCCAAGTGTAGGAAGATCTCTGTATGGATTCCATTATAGAATTGTCCAAGTCTCGCTGGGTTGATACAATTATGGTGATAGTAGATTTCTTGCCAAAGTATTCCCATTTTATCACATTGGCTCATCCTTTTTTCTACTGAAGAAGTTGCTACCCTTTCTATCAAAGAAGTCATAAAGGTTCCATGGGTTCACACGTTCAATTGTGTTAGACAAGGATTGTGTATTTGTAAGTAAATTTTGGGTGAGAGTTGTATAAATTGGCTTTTCCTATCATCCACAAACGGATGGACAAACGAAAGTGGTAAACAAAACCTTAAGAGACGTTTAAGATGCTTCATAAATGGCCATCCTTAGGGGTGGCTAAATGGATTCCCAGGGTAGAGTTATGGTTCAATACCACGTATTACAGGTCAACAAACATGACCCCTTTTAAAGTAGTCTATGGTAAAGATCCACCAAATGTGATCAGATTTGATAATGGGGGTCTTCGGTTGAAGATTTGAGAAATTGATGGAAGCTATAGATGCTTCCCTCAGATTTAAAACAATACTCATGTAAGGCCCAAGAGAGGATGAAATTATAGGCAGATAAAGGCATAAGAGAAGTGGAGTTTGCGGTGGGTGAGAAGGTTTATTTGAAGATGCAACCTTATAAACATAGATATATTTTTTTTTTTGGAGTTAACCAAACCCTAATTATCTCTTTGAGGCGACTTGGCTCCTCCCGGTATCCTCACAAGCTTCGACTCTTCTAGCCGGCTATGAGACTAATGCATAGTGCGAGGCGGGTTAGGGATGAAGATATTTAAACCCCTCCAAAAGATGACATGTGGGATCAAACTAAGACATTTTCCTTTCCACTTAGTCAGTTCTTTTACTACCAACTGAGCTACCACCATTTATTATAAACATAGATCTTTAGATGAACCTTTGAATCAGAAATTGAGTCCCAAATGTTATGGGCCATTTGATGTGGTTAAGGGGGTGGGCCTGTTGCATACTAGCTCATTCTCCCTTGCTATTCAAAGCTTCACTCAGTTTTTGATGTGTCACAATCAAAGAAAGCTATTAATCCCGATGTTCCTATATTGGAACTCCCTAAATATTTAATTGATACTCCCAAGTTACATGTCAAACCAATGGCTATATTGGATGCTCATAGATTACTTAGTTGCAAGGTGGAGGTGTTAGCGTAGTGGGAAGATGTACTAGACTGTAAGAGATCTTACGAAGAGGTAGAGACTGTTGAGATATATAGTCCCACATTGGTTGTATGTGCAACTAATGTGGAGTTTATAAGGCCTTGGGCACTCCCACCCTTTGAGCTAGCTTTTGGGGTGGTGTATCCCAAGGTTCTTTACATGGTATCAGAGCCTCGCCGCTCCCCACTTTCTCTTGTGGCGTTTCTTAGCACAGGTAGGCTGGCCTGTTGCATTGTCCACACTTCAAGCCCAATGGGCTCTTGTGTGAGGGGCGTGGCTCTTGTGTGAGGGGCGTGTTGAGATATATAGTCCCACATTAGTTGTATGTGCAACTAATGTGGAGTTTATAAGGCCTTGGGCACTCCCACCCTTTGAGCTAGCTTTTGGGGTGGTGTATCCCAAGGTTCTTTACATGGTATCAGAGCCTCACCGTCCCCCGCTTTAAAAAGTGGAATTAAAATAAAATAAAAAAGCACAAAAAAGTTCTTTATATGGTATCAGAGCCTCGCCGCCCCCCACTTTCTCTTGTGGAATTTCTTAGCACAGGTAGGCTGGACCTGTTGCATCATCCACTCTTCAAGCCCAATGGACTTTCGTGTGAGGGGGCGTGTTGAGATATATAGTCTCACATTGGTTGTATGTGCAACTAATGTGGAGTTTATAAGGCCTTGGGCACTCCCACCCTTTGAGCTAGCTTTTGGGGTGGTGTATCCCAAGGTTCTTTACTTGAAGGATCAGTTTCCCTCATTCCACTTTGAGGACAAAGTGGTTATAAAAAGGGACCCCTAAAATATACTTATAAGTGAAGTAGGGATGGAAGAGCTAGGGGAGTAACAAAACCCAACAAGGCAATAATATTGAGGAAGTGGCAATTTCAGAGGGAAATAATAGAATGGAAGTAGGAAAGAAAAGTAGGGAGGGTTGGACAACTTGGCATGCTCTGAACGGAGAGGGAGAAATTGGGAATCAAGGTGGTAGAAATTAGTTATAAGGAAAGGAATGGCATGAAAAAAGGCATCGATGATCAGAAACGTGAATAGAGGGAAGAGGGAACTCTACAAGTGGTGCTATCGCTTGTAGGAGTAGTTGGGTTGGGCATTTGCTGCATAATTCTGCTATGGGGAGCATTGAGCCTTTGTAGTTATTGAACATTTGTGGTTGTTTGTCTTTTCAGGGTCAGTGTAATTCTCTATCATTACTCACTCTGATTTTTTATAGGAGTTTGTAATAGTTCTTTTGAATTAAATACTATTCAATTGAAAATTCAGTGGTCTATGTTAATTTTCATATTGGTACCATCAAAGACTCTGCTTCTGTATGACAACTATTATACAGCAAATGCTGTCTTTACTTACCGTACATGGTTGAACAGTCATCACAAAAGTACTGAGATACCAGCTTTCTCAATTACAACCTCCAACTAGGGGAGTAAAATTCCATGCTGATTGGCCAAATCCAAAATAAACAATAATTTTTATTGTAATTGTTTCAGCTGTTTTGTATTTTCAACTGCTGGAAGGTATTGTTTGATACATATGAGGTGTCAATATTGAACTGGAGATTACAGCAACTGCACATTTCCCCCAAAGAAAAAGAAATAAAAACAAAAAGATTGCAGTAACTGCAAACTAACAGTAACATAAGCATTTTTCATTTCTTATATCCTTCAGAATAGTGTGAAATTATATGATTTTGGAATCTTTTCGTCTTATATATTTTATATGAAAAAGCTGAAATATTGGTTGATGTAAAGGTAAGATTTCAATATGGAAAACTTCCAGTCATTCGGATATGGTCAAGGGTCCTTCCAAGTCCATACTTGAGCACTGCCTTGTTGCCCTGTCTGAATCCCTCTCCATATGTTGATGAGCTATCTGTCTCAATCTGGTGTTTAAAAAAATTACCAACTTCCTTCTCAAAGTCAGAACGTTTACCCTTCTTTGATGATGTAGTGGAGGAAGGTGATGACGAGGATGATGAAGATGATGATGATGCACCATCACTCCCAGAGCCAGAATATATCTCTGAATCTAACCACATATGAGCCAAGACTTGGCAAATTCCTTCTTCAACTTCTGGCCTCAGATTAGTGCCAAAGCCTGTCAAAACCACAAAAATTTGTCCAACTTTACATGATGAAATTAAAATATAAATTTCCTACATGGTGTTGATCACATGAAAGCTGATAGTACCGTTAAGCCTAAGCCAAGCATGCATCATTTCGTGAGCTAGGATCGTTCCTGTCAATAACCTGTGAACATAAAATCCTTGAATTATACACAGTGAATTTTATATGCAAGTAATTGTAGGTTATGAAACTAAATGGTATCAGAAGGATACCTAGGAAGGCCATACAAAACAAGTATGGCTGTCACTTCACAACGACGAATCAGCCTATAAGGCTCAGTTATCATATCTATGACCCGGTAGCCTGCCCCAATACTTGGTCTCCTTAAAATCTGGAATTACAAGAAATAAATAAAAACCACTATTTGATAAACAGAAATATTTTATAAGAGAATTGAAAATTATCAATCGAGAATAAAATTTTCACAAGACATCCCTACCATGGGGACAGTTTGCTCTTCTGATAAGCAAAGTCCTCTAGTTTCAGATACGATATGATGACCCTACATTCGATAGAAAAAAACCAAAGGAACAATCCAAAATTAGGACAATAGAAACAGTATGACATAAAGAAGAGAAATAAATGGCACATATCACGAATGAAAGTTCAAAACATTAACAATTACATTCTTTTCCCCCTCCATGGCCTCATTCAGTGCTTGTCTCTCAACCAAAAGCATAGGAATTTGCTGCTTTATTTTCATATTTAAACCTTCATAAAATTCTTGTATTTCAAGATAGAGAGGTTGGCATTCATGAGTATCCATAATAGCTGAGTCAAGACACTCAAGACACAGTTTTCGTCCATCATCAAGCAATAGATATTTTGTGTCCCTTGACTGCACTGATTGGAAAGTTTCATATTAGAAAACGAGAAAAAAGAAGAGAAAAACAGAAAAAGGTGGAAGGGACGGGATCCAACAGTATCTCCTTGTTGGTAACAACACATGATGAAATGTTTTGGGAGCTGATATAAGTCATATAACTGACCTCCATTCTTTGACAGCTACAACAACGAGGAGTTCCATCTTGCTCATGTGATGGACAGTATTTTTGTCGCCAGAAAGGATGTGCTCTATACTCAATGAGACCAGCTGAATTATATGGGATCTGCAATGAAAGAATCAATTATTCAATTTACTGTATATCTATATCTATAATTTGCAAAATCAGAACAACAAAACAAGGCAGATAGTTAAATTTAATTTCAAAAAAGGTAAGGGAGCATTACATGTTCACCCTCATGGATTAGAGTTGCTTCACTTATACCTTTCTGAATTCTATTTTCTTGTTTCACTTAAACCCCGTGTGATTGAAGGCATTGGGTAAATATAACTCCATTAACAAAACACTAGCAAAACTGCTCCAATCAACATGTCAAAGATTTCCAAATAATATAGTCCCACCTATTAACTTTAGCATTTTGTAGTAAAAGGAACAACAGTTGACCTAGATTCAAATGGTTTCATTTTCAATTTTCTTGAAATATTGTAAAGAACCAATTCAACCCAAAAAATTAAGCTGGTGGATGAGGCTACATTAATAGTTTTTATATATCTCTAACACGCCCCATCACACAAGAGCCGATTGGGCTTGAAGGGTGGATGATGCAACAGGTCCAACCTACCTGTGCTAAGAAACTCCATAGGACTTAATTAATTATTAACTAAATGGGAGGCAATGAAGATCGAGCCCGTGACCACTTGGTCATAGACTCTGATATCATGTAAAGAATCAATTCAACCCAAAAGCTTAAGCTGGTGGGTGAGGCTACATTAATGGTTTTTATATATCTCTAAAAAATATTAAGTTTGTCTCCAATTATATTGGATGACTGAAAATGATGTCATTGCCCCAAAAAAGGCCTTTTTTACCCATGACAACATATTTGATATAAAGTTAAACATGCATAATTAGAAAATCCTACATCTCAGAGCAGTTTTGAACAATAGGTGTACAATGATTTTAACTTGCTGATCCACGATTTCTTGCAAATCATGAGCCAATTATTAAAAATTAAGTAATCATACATTCTTACTAACATCTGTTTGGCCAAAATTAAAAATCAAACTTTTATCTGACTCATAAAAAGCACAGACAATATATTTCAGCAGAACATTCTCAGGTACTGTTCTGATTTCAGGCAATTTTAAGTAATTTTTGGAACAGCTCAGTATCAATGGTCTTCCTAGCACATAGACATTGTAGTGAAATTTCTAAAGCACATCAAAATTTAACGAAAACTATTATCCAAATCAAGCACAACACAATTGGTTATTAAAAAAAGTATAAGCAAAAAACAACTGCTAACACTTACAAAGTTCTTGCAAACATCACATCTGGGGTGATGCAGCGCTTTATAGCAAGATTTATGGTAACGGTGATTTCCAGACATGGAGAACTGTACATGAATAAAGATTCAAGCATTATTTACATTCATACCACAAAGAAATAAGCAAAATAAGTGCAATATCTCCGTATATGAATTCCAGAAGAAAGTTTAAACGTGTTGAAATTAAACAAATTAGTTTCATGAAGCATGCAATAATCGAAACAAGACTCTGACCTCATAATCAGTGATTGGCAGTTTACAAGCATGACAACAGAAACATTCTGGATGCCAGACAGCTCCCGCGCAACTCAAAAATCTTCCATGGCCAATCTCGGCATTGCACCCAGCACAGATTCTGCAAGCACATTTTCCAAGAACCAGGTTTAGTCTCTGTTTGTATAAGATTCAAGAATTTATGAAAAGGAAACTTTATAGATATCTCATATCTGGATCCATGCTGTTGACAAGTGCTCACAAGTTACCTTAAATATGACACTAAATTAACCCCCATAATCAAATGTTCGTTTTAAGGACTGTCCTTGCATCATTTTCATATAAGCCAAAGGAACTTTAAGAACAAGAAGGAAAACTAACATCCGAGGCATCACATATCAAATCCTATTGCAGAATTTATCCCAGTTCGTGGCTTTAGACTAGAATCTCAGTCTATTAAAATAGGATTACCAGATGTCAAGTCCGTATAAGTTAGTCAGACACATTAGCACTCTTGTTTATCCCTGTAGCACTTTTTAAAATAAGATACATAATCTCAATTTAAAATATAATTTACAACACATTAAAACTTTGCCTCTTATCTCTACTTAGATTTAATCAAACTATGGTAACACATAACATCCCCTATAATGATGCCAAGATTTTATTCATGCTTCATTTTGTTGATTATTTGTAGAAAAGAGAAAAAGCATCATTTTCCACTCATCCTCTCAAATTACTTTTAGATTATAAGATGTTAAAAATCAACCATTAGAGAGATGCGAGGAAAAATGAGTGAGAGAAACATGGAGGAAAAAAAATCAACAATCTTTAGTCTACATATCTGCATTTCTGATATTATCCCAGCATTATTCAGAAATTTTTCATATTGAAGTTTGGAAAAGTTGTCTGTTAGGACTGACTTTGTTTTCATAAGTATTCCATAAAATCAATTCTGCTCATGGGAACAGTCATTTGTCCCCATTATTTATCACAATTAGAGAACTATAACAATTTGGTATTTGTACTCACTAACTAGATAAATATGTCATCTTTCCCACAGTTACCTGTATACAGGTGGAAAGAGGTGTGAAAAAGGTTGAAATAAAGAACCAGTGTCAGATCGAGGATGAGAACCAATGCTCCAACTTTCTTGAATTGCTCTGGCAAGTTGTTCATCTTCCTCAAGTTGAACTTCATCAAGATGTTTATCTTCATCCTGTTGAACTTTTGCAGGATAGTCATCTTCCTCTTGTTGAACTTCACCAAGACATTCATCTTCCTTCTCATCAATTTGACACAGTTGTTCATCATCTTCAGATTGAGGTTGTCCATCATCTTCAGAGTCATCCTCTGAAGTATTGTGAGGCAAAAAACAAGAGGCCTTTTTAAATACTTTGGCAGGGGAAAAAAATAATTGAATACGAGAATCCTTTTCCAAAAACATATATACCAAATGAAATTCCAGAATTTCTTCAATGGAGTCTAACCATACGTAAAATATGGTATGTACTTTGAATTTCAACTTATGCAAACCACTAGAGTCAACAAATTCTGATAATTCTTGTGTACAGATTCAAAATTACATTTAAAACAAGAGATTTGAACAATTACATGATAGTCATTGACTTGTAAAGCATAGTTTTATCAAAAAAGAATGAAGAAGCCAAGATGTATACAAGAACATCTTATAAATGAATATGCATTTTGCGTAGAACATACATTTTACGTATCTCATATACTGAATTACTAATTGTACTAAAGTTACACAAAGCAGCAAATGAATCTTAACCACCAATTTGCAAAAGCATAACTCTCACCAATAACTTTTTTCCCTTTCTGATCTTCTTCCGAAAGAGAGAGCGCTATAGCACAATCAATTTCTTCTTTCTCAACATCCGTCAAATCATCCTGCACTCGGTTTGCCACTATTACAACTACAGACAATCTCTTCATAATTCTAAAAGGAACTAGTACACATTGGATTCATGCTACTACAATGCTAAAATCAGATAAACTACTAGAATAATGCCATGATAAGTTGTAACAAAATGGTCAGTTTTTATTAGAAGCAAGAGAGTGTGATTACCACTGAATAATCATGATCACTCGAAATTCTATCATCTCCATATTTCCCATTACTTTGTCCTCCTGAATATTTACGATTGGACCCCTTAAGCAGCTTGGTAAACCAACCCATGCAATATTATTTGCTGAAGGTTGGCAAATTCCTGAAATAAAACCCCACAAGTAGGTAAGAAAATATATACAACAATTTACATAGAAGGAAATTCCACAGAATAATTAAGCATGTCCAGAAACTACAAGCAAGGCCTCAAGGTTCAATCTACATATGTAGCATGATCATCTCTCCAGAATTTATAGAAATAAAATAAAATACACAAACAAATTTTATCAGAAAAACATGCTGTGATGCTAAAAGTGTTAATATCCTGTACTAATTGAGGTATTATCACCGGCAAGAAATAGCCAACATCAAGAGCAGGGAATATAAAAACGCAAGAAATATGACAAACGGACTTCTATCTACAATCGATAGCATATTCATATCAACAACAAAATAATGTTAAAAGTCTCGTTCATGTACCAGAATCAACCAAACCTTAAAGTAAGGAAACAAGAAAAACTTCGACTTTCCAATCAAACATATTAGATAGCTCAAATTTCTTCAATTCCGAAGCACCCAATATGCTCTTCTTCTTTCCTTTCTTTTTTCTTTTTGTAAAAAGAAAAGCCTATAAGGCTTGATAATAAATGGACCCAACTTGAATTGCTTCAAGAGAAATTCAAATTCCACATGCATATATTAAAAAAAAAAAAAAAAAAAAAAAAAAAATCCACCAACCCCACCATCTATATTGATTATTGATTCAAAACCCCGCAAGCATAAAGTCCCCTACTTGACAATTTGTTAGAGCAGATACGAAAAGGAACGGGAAGAGAGAGAGAGAGAGAGAGAGAGAGAGAGAGAGAGAGAGAGAATTTGTGTCACACAATAGAGTAGAGAACTCACTGGGAAGAGATTAGGAATCAGCAGAGACAATGGAATCAGACAAATCCCAGTTCAAGTACAGTTTCTTATTCCAAATAAAACATAGTCAACCACACAGTAATGGTTCTCTCTGTGTGTGCGTGCGTGCGTGCGTGTGTGATCCCAGAATAGCTTTTTGACTGCAAAGAGTGAAAAGAGGAGTACTTGGATCCTACGCAAATACAGGGAGGCCAAGAAAGGCCAAAAGGGATTAAAAAGCCAAGAGTGGAATCTTTGATGAGCCTCTTTTTTTTTTTTATTTGCTTTCCTTAAAACCACCAAAAAACACTGACTGGAAAAAAAGAAAAGAAAAAAAGAAAGGAAGAATCAGAAGAAGCAATTGAATTTCAATTCAATGCCACTGTTTCCTCTGGCATGTGGGGTCTCCTCTCTTATTTTTATCGCAGATTCCACCATATGTGAAAGACACCTATTGTGAACACCTAATTTTGTCCTAAATAAAAATTTATTATGAGCACCATTTTTCTCAAATAAAATAAAATAAATAAATAATAAAAAAAAAATAAAAAAATAATAATAAAAAAAAATGATAATGAAAAAACCCATAGTCCCCATCAATGTGTCAATATCACTGCTCAAAACGGAGCAACTCAGCTGGCGCCTCTGTGTAAGTAGAGCCACTTTGTTCAAAGAAGAGCAGAGAGCAAAAATAGGTGAGGAGCAGAATCAAAAGCTAGAAGCAATGTCCAAAAGAAGAAATTGGAGAAGACCACACACTGAGTAGGCCTGAGCGTCTTGGAATGCATGGAAGATCCAACTCTTTCTTAAATCCATCGGGCTTAAGGAGGAAAGGCTGATGTTTTTCTTCTATAAAAGCTAACAGTAAAGGAAGTAGAGGGGGCGAGATAACAGAGATAGGGCGGTGAAGAATGACCATAGAAGGGTTGCAGGGGGTGTCTAAAAAATATTATTGTTATTCTAAAAGTTCCACCGCCTTCATCATGATAAAAGAGAAGGAGATGCAAGTAAAAAAGGGGAAGAAAATGGAGTACCAATGACACCATAGCCTTTTCAGCCGTGATATAGAAAAGGAGAACGAAGAGAGGGGGAGAGAAAGCATAAAAATTTTCTCTACAATCTTCAACCACTATCAACCCATACACCTTCAAACCCAAATCCAAAAAAAAACAATACTGTAATAAGTGTGTGGGTGCCATTTTCTGAAACACCATCAAACCCAGCCAGATTATTAGTGCCTCTACCAGCCACTGTGTGCACCAAGCAGAGCACCGCCGCTGCCAACCACCGTGCGCAATACCACGCCACCGTGAGTCAAACCAAAATCACCATTGACCCATCACTTTGTATCTGACCAAAGCACCGAATCTCTTTCATTTGCTAAATTTTTCTTCCCTGTTGCGACGTCCAAAAAGGTAACCAGCAAGTTTTTTTACTTGTGGCTAGCGTAGAATGTTTTTGTTTAATTTATTTCTTACTTGTGTTTTGAGTTGATAACTATGATAGGTTCAGTTTGGTTGAACTTGTTAAAGTACCTACGGCTTGTAATGTGAGCTGACCATTTTGTGTGTGTATAATAGATAATGAATGTGCAAGTAACACATGTGACGAAAAAGAGAGTAAAATATCTAAAAGTTAAAGGAAGGACAACAGAATACATCTTTTCTTGCAGGAGGCTAGGATTGGATTGGTCATACTATAAATATGCAAAAGATATAAGATTCCTAAAAGTTAAAAGAAAAAATATTTTAATATAGCAAACATCAGTTTCTTTGATCCATGTTCTGCACACCTATTTTATTTTTAACTCATTCCTTTTTCCTCACAGTATAATAATGTTGGTATTAATTACGGCTCACGATATTTTGGTCAAGGATCCAAATGTTATTATATGATATGTTGTTACTATACCTGTACATAATCAACTTGATTTGAATTCTTTTTTGTGGACCGAATATATTACTATACCAAGTGTTACAATAAATTGAAATAAAAATTATCATATTAAAACTATCGTAAAGGGATAATTTAGTTGAGACAACTTGTTAATCTCATTATTTTTAGAATCATTTTGACTGGGACAGTCTGTTTGATTTTAAACCATTCAGTAATAATAAACAAATAAACAAAAAATCAAAGTTTTATTTAAAATTATTGTTTTTGGGGTTAATTCAAAACATAAAAAATAAAGAAAATTAGTTCACTATCAATAGAAATGGGAGTCAGCTAAGCCGTGACGGCTTGTTACCCCCACACATTTTGTTTTGACTCATTTTTGCCGTGACGGCTTGGTGATTCAAAATTAAATCAAATTTATCATAAAATTTACGATAACAAAAAATAATAATATGAATATTATTATTCTTTTTAAAAGAAAGGATTAGCTGAGTTGAGATAGTTTGTTAATCCTGCAATTATCATTTCGGATTATTTTAGCTGCGACAGTTTGATATTCCGAAACCATCAAATCCAAAATTTTCAAATTAATTTCTTTAAAACTACTTTCAAAATTAAAATCAATCAACACACAAATATTTTATAGAGAACGACGTAGCTTTGAATTCCTCACTGCACCGGAGGGTACGTCGGAGCGGAACTCTTTTCCGTCAAGCTAAAATAAAATTTTAATAATTTTAGTCTTTTTTTTTTTTTCTTAATTAAGTAATCATATTTATTTTAAGGGATGAAGCAAATATTTTTAAAAGTTATTAATAATTCGCACAATTAATTCAAGGTAACCGTTTTTTAACGGATGTGTCAGGGGTGCAGTGGGATTAAGTTTTCACCCTTCCCTGCGCGTAATTAGACTCCCGAACCTTTGATCTAAAGTTTTAAAGACCAGTTTGCAATAAGAGGTTTTCCAATTTTTCCAAAGTAAATAAAATTGGTGGTGACTCCTTTGTTTTATTTTTTTTATTTCGGGTCGTTACACCTATATAAAACTTTTCTGGTTGAAATAGCTTAACTTGTTTCAAAGAGTGGAATGGTAAAAGACACAGTACTTTGTTTGATCTTCTAGGCTGCTGTGGTCGGCTCCAAAGCACGGTGAACTGTTTCGCTGACTCTATTTTTGTTTCCTCCTTTCTTTTTTCTTTCCTTTTGATTGTTCCATAAATATTGTTTTATTTTTCAGAAAATTATTGTTTGATGTCGATATGTATACAAAGAATTTTAGTTTGGTGGTTGATAAAATATGTTTTTTCTAATATTATTTTTCGGAACTAATGTTTATAAAATATCACAACAATTAAAAAATGTTATTATTTTGTCGTTAAGAATTGCTAATCAGAGTAAAGCTTTTATCACTCAAGAATGGAACACATTAACAGCAATTATTAGAGAGAAGTTCTCTATTATATATTCTTTAATTAACCGTTGGTGTGTATAACTTTTATAATATGACACATGCACACCTAGGCGTGTGAATTATTTATGTAAGTATTTATGCTGAGGACTGCCTAACCGAAATTTAGAGTTTAAGAAAAAAACAAAAATCAAATAAATAAATAGAACAAAACAAATTTCCTGTTGGAAAGACTTGGCAGACGCATTCATGAACCAATATCGCTTCAACTTAGATACTGCCCCAACTAGGGAACAGTTAGGGGCTTTGCAAAAGGTGAATGATGAAACCTTTAAGCAGTATGCCCAGAGATGGAGAGCTCTTGCTGCACAAGTCCAACCTCCGCTGACACTGTCTGAAATGTGCTCTTATTTTCTAGGGACTTTAGGAGCTCCATATGTTGGAACGATGGCCGGCGCTGCGTATCGTGACTTTGCTGATCTCATAGCGGCAGGGGAACGAATTGAGATATTGGCCAAGGCTGGAAAGCTGCCAATGGACTACAGGCAGAGTAGCCCTCCTAAAAAAGGGTTGCAATCCAAGAAACGAGAATCTGAAGTAAATCATGTCAAACAACAACAATTTTTTGTTCCTCAATACCCCATGCCAAACCCAGTCCACCAAATACTATCGTACCATCCTACCCCGTATCCCTCTTACCAGACCCCCACATTCTCTCAGCCGCCGCCACAAAACTTCCCAAATTTAAGCACTACGCCCACCCCACATTTTCGTGTAAATAACATACCTACCCCATCACCATATGTGCCAACTCGTCCGTCTTATGCTCCTCGTCCCCCCACACGTCCACAGTATCGTCCAAATTACACTCAACCACAGCAAAACTCCCAAAACCAAACCCCTTTTCGTCCCCAAAATCTTCCACCATTTCCAAGGCTGTCTATCTCCAATACGGATTTATTCCAACGTCTGTTTGATGCTCATTTGATCTCGGAAAACCCTGTGCGCCCAATGCAACCTCCGTTCCCAGCATGGTATAATCCAAATTCTACTTGTAGATATCATATGGGAGTGGCAGGACATTCCATTGAAGATTGTGAGGCCTTCAAAACAGCAGTAAGAAAGTTGATTGCTTGCGGAAGATTGGATATCCAAGAAGAGACTGGGCCTAATATTGTCAATAACCCCATCCCGAGTCATGAAGGAAAGAATCAGGTGAATGCTATAGAAACAGAGGATACCGTGATAAAGAAAGTTCTGAGTCTGCGTACACCCATGTCGGGTATATGGGAGTGTTTAAAGAAAGCTGGTTATGACATCACGGTGCCAGGGCGTTTCATGAAGGATGATGAAAAATACGATGATGAGTCAAGTTGTGCGTACCACAATGGACACACAGGACATGATATTGAAAACTGCTGGGATTTCAAAGTCCGAATCCAAGGCTTGATCGCATTGGGTATCATACAGGCCAGGCGAAAGAATGCTTTTCCTGAAGAGGTTAATATAGTAGAACGCTTTGTACTTCGGGTGCCACCTATTAACAAGCATCCTGTGCCTGAGAAAATGGTCATGAAAGTGAAGAAACCAACGCCTTTTTCTTATAATGATACTCATGCAGTACCGTGGAACTACGAGACAAGTGTTGAAGAAATTGGAAACACCTCGAGAGCCAATGTTGATGATACTCGCTCGGTGGAAGAATCAATGAACACAATGAGAGTGGGGGAAGTCACGAGAAGCGGGAGATTCTATTGCCCGAAAGAACTAGAAATGAAGAAAAATGGAAAGGAAGAAGGAGGTGAAGGAATCATCAACAATGAAAAGAAAGAAGGAAAAGAGGAAGATGAGCTCTTAAAGATCATGAAGCAAAGTGAATACGATGTGATGGAACAGTTGAAGAAAACTCCAGCTAGGATATCACTTCTGTCACTAATCCTCTCATCGGAATCTCATCGAAAGGCGCTCATGAATATGTTGAGTGAGGCTTATGTCAAGTCAGATGTTACTCCTGAAAACGTGGTCAACATGGTAGATCCAGTGAAACATGTTAACATGATCACATTCTCAAATGATGAAGTTGTCTGTTCATCGGAGAAAACCTCGAAAGCTCTGCATATAACGCTGAAATGTAAAGGGTATATTATAGCCAAGGTTTTGATTGACGGAGGATCAGCACTAAATGTCCTACCACTGTCAACTTTGTCTCAGCTATCGATGAGCACGAATGATTTAACCCCTCAAGAGATGATTGTGCGAGCTTTTGATGGTACAAAGAGAGGAATCCTAGGGGAGATAGTTTTACCCTTAGAGATAGGCCCGAGTAATTTTCAGGTTTTATTCCAAGCCATGGATATCGAACCTGCCTATACCATGCTCCTGGGTAGACCTTGGATCCATGCAGCAGGTGCTGTGCCTTCTACCCTGCATCAAAAGGTCAAATATATCGAGAATGAGTTGATTGTCACCATCCATGGAGAAGAAGAAATCATGGTTTCTAAACCGGTCTCGGTGCCGTATGTTGAAGACACAGATCCCATAGAAGGAAATGGGTGGCATAGTTTTGAAGTTGTTGAATCTAGTTGCAAAAAAGATGAATCACTGGGGCAAGGTGTGAATGAGATAATCGCTCGAATTATGGCCAAGAGTGGATATAAGGTGGGTAAAGGTTTGGGCTCGCAGCTGCAAGGTAGCCGATCACCTATAATGGTTCCAGAAAAATCAAATAAATTTGGTTTAGGGTATGAAGGGTCGTTTGAGGAAAAAGTTGAGAGAAAAAGAGGCAACAAGGGCAAGACGCAACAAATTCCCCATCTAAGAGAAACATTCCCGGTGCCAGCAGAGGTTATTATGCCTGAAGAGGTCGTTCATCTCCCACATATCAATGCACTGGATGATGAAGACCTAGAAGGATGCAGCACGATTCGTCTGTCCACTAATGATGGAGCATTGAAGAATTGGCAGACAGAGCCAGTTATTGATGTGATTGCTATGAAGTAATTGTCTAGTTGATTTGTATTAGCAGCTGTTTGAGCCATTTTGAAACTTATGTTATGTTGCAGCCTCATGAAAGGGACCTTGAAAACTCACCGATTGATTCTCTTGTGGCTATCAATGAAGAAGATCAGGGGTCTGATGAGGAGCAAATAGTAGAAGAATTTTCAAAGTTGTTAGAAGGCTCGGAAAAGAAATTTGATTTGAATGATGAGGTGTTTGAGTTAATCAATATGGGCACTGAGGAAGAGAAGAAAGAATTGAAAATTGTTGATAATCCCGAGCGGGAAGAGATGATTCAATTATTCAAAGAGTATCTAGATGTCTTTGCATGGACGTACCGAGATATGCCTGGAGTAGATCCAAGGATTGCATCACATAAAATTCCCTTGTACCCGGATGCTGAACCAAAAAAGCAGAAGTTAAGGAGGATGCACCCAGATATATCCCTGAAAATCAAAGAAGAGGTGACAAAGTTGTTAGAGGCAGAATTTATAGAAGTCTCAGTATACCCAGATTGGGTAGCCAACGTAGTGCCTGTGCCTAAAAAGGATGGAAAAAT
>NW_026898545.1:0-115981 GCF_033153095.1 Gastrolobium bilobum
GTTATGTTTTGTTGCCTTAAACTAAGTTTGGTATTGCCTGCCCAAGTAGCAAACTGGATGAACTCGGTTTTTGGACTTGAAGCATCAGCTACCACATTGGCCTTGCCAGGATGATACCTTCCTGAAGTCGTAGTGCTGTATGAACTCAATCTAATCTCGTCTGTCCTTAATGTTGGATTAGCACCTATGGTCGAACAGGTACTTCAAACTCTTGTGGTCACCAAACCACAAACCTCAAGCCAAAAAGATAATGCCTCCAAATCTTGAAAGCAAACACAATAGCAGCCAACTCCAAGTCATGAGTGGGTAGTTCTCCCACGAGGTTTCAACTACCTCGAAGCATAGGCAATCACTTTGCCCAACTGTATCAACACACAACCTAGCCCCTTCCCGGAGGCGTCGGTGTAAAGCTCAATCTCAAGCGCAGGATCAGGAAGGACCAACACAGGAGCAGTAGTCAGTCTCTCCTTCAACTCCTTAAAACAGACCTCATACTCGTGAGTCCACACAAATGGAGTCTCCTTCCGAGTAAGGCGAGTCAATGGCAAAACCATGGTGGAGAATCCCTTGATGAACCTCCGATAGGAACCTGCCAAACCCAGAAAGCTCCTCACTTCCGTAACTGTCTTGGGTCTCTCCCAATCCAGTACGGCCTCAAACTTGTTCGGATCCACTGCAACTCCCTCAGCAGAAATGACATGCCCAAGAAACTTCACAGACTTGAGCCAAAACTCACACATTTGGAAGGCTTCGCATACAACTTCTTCTCCTTAGCACTTACAGAACAGTTCTCAAATGCCCCACATGCTCCTCCTCCGTCTTGGAGTAAATCAAAATATCGTCAATGAAGACGATCACAAACTGATCCAGGTACGGCTGGAAATCCGGTTCATGTAATCCATGAGAACACGTGGTGCATTGGTGAGACCGAACGGAATCACCAAGTACTCAAAATGACCATATCTCGACCCCTGAGCGAAATGCGGTCTTCGGGACATCCTCCGGCGGTCTTCACAAAGATAACCGGTGCTCCCCAAGGACACACACTCGGTCTAATGAAATCTTTCGCTGAAAGATCCTCAATATGCTTCTTCAGCTCTGCCAACTCCGGTGGCGACATCCGGTATGGAGCTAAAGAGATCGGCCCCACACAGGCAACAAATCTATGGAGAACTCTATCTCCCTCTGTGGCGGAAACTCAGGAATCTCCTCTGGAAACACCTCAAGGAACTCCCTCACCACAGGAATGTCGGTGATGTCCTCCTGTATACCACTCACCAAACCTCCCAACATGACATAACCAAATGCCCCTGCTCTCAAGGTTCTCCTAGCCTGCAGCAACGAAATGTACGGCGAGGAACTGGCTGTGGAATCACACGGAGACAACACTACATGCTTGGCACAACAATCAATCATCACACAATTTCAGGACAGCCAATCCATGCCAGGAATAACCTCCAAGTTGGCCATCGGCAACCCTATCAGATCTACCGAGAACTCACGGCCATCCCACTGAAACGCCACATCGCGATGAACAGTGGTAGCATCACATATTTCTCCGGTGGCGGTAGTCACCCGCATCAGTGGAGAAAGCACATCACTGGACAACTCAAGCCCCACAGCAATCGGGGTAGCAACAAAAGAATGCGTAGCCCCAGAGTCAAACAACACATCAACAGTTGATGAACCAATCGTAACAGTACCTCTAACAAGGTTCGGAGCTCGATCCGACTGCTGACGATCCAAAGTATACACTCTCCCAGAAGATGGTGGCACTGCCGGTGCCGAAGTAGGTGGAAGGGGAACCATCTGAAGTGGCACTGCCTGCACTGCAGTAGCCCTCGTCGTCGCCGACGGACAATCTCTGGAGAAGTGGCCCTCCTTGCCACACTGAAAGCAAATCAACTGGCCGGTAGAACACGGCCCAAAATGAGTCTTCCCGCATCCCGAACACCTGGGAGCAGGAGGTCTCGCTGCACTCCCCTGAGCAGAAGTCCTCTTGAACTGACTCGGCGCCTGCTGAGCTGCCAACGGTTTACCCTTGCCCTTGTTCCCAAACTTCCTGTCTCGCCAAGAAGTGGAACTACCAGCTGCAACCTTCGTCGCCTCAGACACCTTGGCCCTCTTGGCCTTACTCGAGCTGTAGTAATCTTCAATATCACGACACTGCTGAACCAGTGTTCCAAAATCTCTAGAAGCAGAACCAGCTAGGTAACCAGCAATATCCTCACTAAGCCCCCTGCGGAACTTAGCAGCCAGAAATGTAGGAGTAGGCCTCGCCATCCTGAAGTGTGCAAACTTCACCAACTGGTTGAACTTGGCCAGGTACTCGTCCACAGACAACGAGCCCTGAATCAATCTGTCAAACTCTCCATGCTGCCTCTCCTGAGCGTCATATGGAAAGTACTAACCCAAGAAGAAATCCTCGAACATAGGCCAAGTCATCACATGACCCTGCATCTCGTAGACATGAGAAAGGTTTGTCCACCACTCATGGGCATCGCCCTCCAGCATGTAAGTAGCGAACATCAACTTCTGCGGATCTGTGCACTGCATTATCCGAAAAATCTTGTCCAACGCCTGAAGCCAACGTGCAGCAGCAACAGGATCAAAGGATCCATCAAAGGCAGGTGGCTTATGCTTACGGAAAGCATTTAGCCGGCGATCGATCTCATCACGATCCTAAAACAAAAAAGGGACGGTCTGCATGGCCCCCGTAAGATGACTGCCATCTCCCATCTGACTCTGAGAGTCATCCTGCAGACTGGGTGGAGGTGGTGGTGGAGGTGGTGGCGGTGGAGCATGACCAACATCAGGGCCATTCCTCATCTCCTCCAACATGACTCTAAACATCGTTATGCTCGCCAGACGGTTGGCCTCCAACACGTCCTCCGTGGCCTTCCTGTTCGCCTCTCTGACGGCGTCCAGCATAGCGTGGTTTGCCTTTCTCATGGCCTCCTGGTCGGCTAGTCGGGCAGCCTGCATCTCAGCTAATGCAGCCAGGACAGGATCGGGCCGATCCTCCGAAGTCTCGCGGTTTCTCCCGGGTCTTACCATGATTCTGCACAAGTTACACAAATTATGAGTTGATCAGGCCCACGCAATGTGGTCACATATGCATTATCATAATAATACTCGACGGAGCAAACACACAAAACGGACACAACCACACATCCTAATCATTGCAATACATACAGGCTTTTCCCTTGAACCGTTGCTCTGATACCATAAAATGTAACACCCCGTGTATACCCGGAATATTAACATTACATCGTATTAAGCGGTGCTTAATTAAAAATGCAGAATATTCTTTTTCTTTTCAATTATGACGTCATTATCAATTACCAACTTGATTACTTAATCATTTTCATAAAATAACGCCTGTATGTAAATTGCAATAAGACATCTACTGAAATACCTCAATATATAGATAAAGTGTGTATCTAAATCACGGCATTACATCAAGTAATCCGGACAATATCCTGATACATTATTACAACTCCAAAAGACTCAAGACATAATAATACTATGTGTCATGTACAATCCCCATGCTCACCAAATAGACATAGTAAACAACAATCTCAACGTAAAACTCCAAAATCATAACTGAAGCTATAAGCATATAAACAACATGCAAATCCAGCACCCAATCATGGCAGCATAAAATAACAGCACTCTAACTCAGCTCCGGCCTCCTGCCGCCTGAGGTCTCAACATTACCTGATCCTGAAATAAGCATTCCCCAAACGTGGGGTGAGATCTCTAAATTAGAAATTTCAGTAAGACAAGGGGTCCTCAAGGATCTTCCACCCCAAGCTCACTTACATGTGCAATATAAGTTCAAAAGCATTTATATCATTATCAGTTCCAAAACTATGTAGTGCAACAGATATCTATGGCATGTATGTAATCACTATCTACTGGCCAGAGAAATGTAGGAATACGTCTATTCCGTACATGTAGTACAAGGAACACCGCTTGTACCTCACCCACAGCCTCACCCTCTTGCATGTTCTACATACTCAGGTTTACCGTATAAGTGGAATACCTCCATGCATATCAACAAGGCACTAACATACAATAGCTCAACAGCATTTCCAAAACATCAAAAGCATGTAACACAGCATGCATATACCATATCCCCATGGGACATGGTGGAACCACAACATGGCTAAACCGAGGACACGAAAGCTTACCTCTAAGCTAGCTATCCAATGCCACAAGCTCAAAGTCCAATCACAGCAGATCACAATCTGATATGGACCAAACATAAATCAATAACATGTACCACATGCATACAAATTAAAGACAACACCTTTTCAATACGCTTTCAAGTCTTAAAGCTTCTAACAAAGCCACAAGCCCTAAATCCCATGGTTCTGGCTTAATCAATTAAATACAGAAGTTCAACTTCATCAAACTAGGGTCCACAAACCCCCAATAGCCTACTGTACACACAGCACAACTGCTGTTCTGCGAAATTCCATAATATCCGGATATCTCACTGTCCATATCCGGATATGCAATATCTGGATAAACAGATTCACATATCCGGATATCCAATATCCGGATATCCCAAAACCACGTATCCGGATATCAGTTCGACAAATATCCGGATATCTCACGACAAAATGCAGTTTCTGCATTTTCGTGAAGATATCCCTTAAAGGTTCCCTTTTTACCGATTTTAAACACCTAATCATGCATTTCTAGATGTGTTAAGCCTCACCCAACAACAAGTTATCATCTTATAACCTTAACATGCATCGAACTACCATTTTTAAGCCTTAAAACTCAAGATCAAAGGTTGGTATACATACCAAAGGCCAAAACAGAGGTTCAACTGCTCAAGAAGCTCCCAAAACAGCTTCAACAGCTACTGGAAATATGGTGTACGAAAATGCTACACCAAGACTTGACCTTTCTACCCAAATGTTGCTTCTTTAAGCAACAAAATGCCCAAATCAAGCTTCCACAAACAAGCCAACCAAGTCAGCCCCAAAACTCTCACCAACAGCAGCTGGAGTACCTCTGAAGAACACCCTCACCCACCCACAATGATGTCTCTCACTCACACCAAGTGTTTAGGATGATGAAACAACCAAGAAAATGGGTTCAAGGTTGAGTTTTGGTCAATAACAAGAGAAGAAAGCAATGGAACAGTTCTCCCTCCCAAGCTGATCAGCTCACTCACGAAGGAAATAAAAGAGTCTAGGGTTTTGTGCCCATAATGGGAGTATTTATAGCCCAAACACACTTAAACACACAGTATTAACTTTAATTGCTACGCTTAGCATTTTAAACCCAAACTTTGGATTCTGAAACTACATAATTTTCTAAGAATTATCATATTTTTCTTATATTTTTCTCAGCACTTTTCCGGTACGCGCTTTTCAAAGCCAGTATCGATTTCTGGCACCAGTTCTCATTATTTGGACTTGAAACTCGTTCTACAAGTCCTACATGTTATTCTAGTAATTATCATGCACTTACTTTAATTTTCCGGGATACTTTTTCGGTACACATTTATACCGACTAGCAGAATCGGTATCTGCACTTTTCTTCCGAAAAGCGACTTTCAGCATTCTTAATCACTTATTATGATTATTAAGCATCATAAATAATTATTAAGGTCAATTACAGAATCATTTCTTATTTTTGCATGATTAATTAATTAAATACCTTAATTAACGGTGCAGGTTCTTACAACATCCAAGAGTATTTCATAATCATCAATCAACTACTCAATTCATACCACAACACAAGTATGAGCTTACCAATTCTAAGGAGCTAATCGAGCTCCATCGCTTGCTCCAATGGTTGGTCACTTAAGGTTGGTCCAAATGCCTCACTCCTAGGCATCATGTGGACACAATCAATATCCAACCAAACCAACCATTTATCACAATTGCAAGAAAACCCACAATCAAGTATATAATCCTACAATTTTTCCAAGTATAGTCATATAACTATCTAAGCTCATTTTCATTGATTAAATGTCATTCCTAGCATTTTTTTACTACATACATTAAGCATTAATCCTCCTAGGACATAGCCATTTGACTCACATTATCATTAAAACCCTAAAATTTCCAACTCAACAAAACCATGAAAGAGAGGAGGGTTTCTTACCACAATCACCACCACAATGGTCCAATGGAGATGTTCCAAACCACAACAATGGAAGACCTCACCTCAACTGTAAGAACCCGCATCGTTAATTAAGGAATTTTAATTAATAAATTATGAGAAAATACGAAATGATTCCATAATTGATCCTAATAATTATTATGAGGCTCTAATAATTATAATAAGTGAGCAAGAATGCTAAAAGGTGCTTTTCGGAAGAAAAGTGCAGATACCGGTTCTGCTAGTCGGTATAAATGCGTACCGAAAAAGTATCCCAGAAAATTAAAGTAAGTGCATGATAATTACTATAATGATTTATAGGACTTGTAAAACGAGTTTCAAGTCCAAATAAATGAGAACTGGTGCCAGAATCTGATACTGGCTATGAAAAGCGCGTACCGAAAAGGTACTCATAAAATTATAAGAAAAATATGATATTTCTTGTAAAATTGAGTAGGTTAAGAATCTAAAGTTTGGGATTAAAATGCTAAGCGTAGCAATTAAAGTTAATACTGTGTGTTTAAATGTTAAATCACTATAAATAGGCACACTTGGGCACAAAACCCTAAATAACTACTGCATGTACGTGGCTTGGTAGAGGTTGGCTGGCCGGAATAGTGTCCAAAGGCCTTCTTCTCCATTTCTTGGCCATGTAATCACCTTTTGCTTGGTTTCTTCACCTCCAAACACTTAAGCCTTGTGTGAGTGGCCTTGTGAGTGTGTAGAGAGCTTTTGTTCTGAGTTGAGAGGCTGTTGGAAGTCAGCTTTGTGGGCTGAGTTGGAGAGTTGAGTTGTGGGAACCTTGGAGTTGGCTTGTTAAGCTTCAAGGTGTGTTCTTTGTGGAGAAAGGACCAACCTTCAACTTATATTTTCGTTCTTGAAGGAGTCAGAACCTTGGAGTTGCCTTGTGAGCTCCAAGAGCACCTTTTGTTGGCTGGTTGAGCTTTGGGGTGAGTTACCTTACCTTGGTCTTGAGTTTTGATGAGTAAAAGAGGTGTCTTTGCATGTTTAATGAGTTAAACAAGTAACCAACTGTCATATGAACCTAAGTGGACCTAAAAATGCATGTTTAAGCTTCTGGAAATGTTAAAAATGGAACCTTGGAAGGATATCTTCACAAAATGCAGTTTCTGCATTCTGTCGTGAAATATCCGGATATCTGCCCGTGGAATATCCGGATATGGGATATCCGGATATGGGGATCTGGATATCCGGATATTGATATCCGGATATGCCCCGTGGAATATCCGAATATTCTGGGATTTCGTAGAACAGTAGCTGTGCTGTGTGTACAGTAGGCTATTGGGGGTTTGTGGACCCTAGATTAATGAAGTTGAACTTCTGTAATTAATGAACTAAGTCAGAATCAAGTGATTAAGGGCTTATGGCTTGGTATGGAGCCTTAAGACGTAAAACATAAAGGAAAGGCGTGGTCTTTAAGTTATATGCTTGTGGTGCATTATTATTGATATATTGTTGGTCCATAACAGATTGTGAATATGTTGTGTTTGGACTTTGAGCTGTGAACTCTTGGCTTTGGGTGTTAGCTTGCAAGGTAAGCTTTCATGTCCTCGGTTTAGCCATGTTGTGGTTCCACCATGTCCCATGGGGGTGTGGTTATATGCATGCTGTTAGGGGTGATAATAAGGCCAGGGGCCTTAGGCCCGACCCATTTCAGTTCGGCTCGGCTCGGCTTTTTTTATTATTAAGCCCAGACTTATACTCATGCAAAAACCTTTTTATTTAAAAGACCTCAGGCTTCCATAGCCAAGCCCGGCCTGGAATCCTTAGAGGCTGGCCCGTATACAATAAATTTATTTCTTTTTTATATTTTTATATTAATCATTTCAACATCTTTTTCTCAGTTTTTTGTCTCTGCTCTATCTCTTCTCCCCGATCTAAGTCATCGTCCCACCAACAGGTAAATGAAGTCATATTCATCATCTATTTTTATAAGCCATGCGGATTCCACGACTTATAATGATGCTTTTGGCGGCGACCGTGGAAGAAAATTTAATGTAAAATGTGGAAGAAAATTTATTGGTGGGGTTCAAATCTAGTGTAAAAAATCTAGAATATTAAGGAATGTGGAAGAAAATTTAATGTAAAAAATCTAGAATGTGGAAGAAAATTAAGGAAAAGCAACGTAAAATAAAGTAAAGGTGCTGTTGTTATTTTGGTTTTTTAATATTAATGTTTTTTATTATAAAAGAAACAACTATTATTTTCTTACAAAAAAATACATATCAGTGCATGATTAATGGGCTAAATACTGCTACAAATTGGAAGGTAAGGTTTTTATTTTTAATAAATAAACAGGCCACAGGCTTGAGACAGACTTTTATTTTTTGTAAACGAACCAGGCCACAGGCTAATATTATATTCGTAACAGCTAACAGGCTAAGGCCAGTCTGACACGTTTAAGATCAAAGCTCGGCTCGGCTCGGCCCGTTAACACCCCTACATGTTGTGTTACATGCTTTTGAATATTTGAAATGTTGTTGAGCTTTATGTGTAATGACTTTTAATATGCATGTGTTGTTTCATCTTGATGGTAAGCCTGAGTATGTGGCGTCATACGATATGGTGATCTGGGGTGAATGCAAGTGGCGTCTTGCACTAATAGTGGGTAATAGACGTATACTTATTCCTGCATTTCTCTGGCCAGTATAATAGAATTGACACACATGACATGATTATCTGCTGCATTGCACTGTTTTAGAAAAGATATTGATGAACTGCTTTTAAACTTATATTGCACATGTAAGTGAGCTTGGGGTGGAAGATCCTTGAGGACCCCTTGTCTTACTGAGATTTCTTGTTTAGAGATCTCACCCCACGTTTGGGGAATGCTTATTTCAGGTTCATGTAGTATGGTGACTAATGCCTCTTGCGGCAAGAGGCCAGAGCTTAGCTGATTATGATATTTATTTTGTATTGCTGCCATGACTGGATTTGGATGTTGTTTATGTTTTTCGCTATTTATGATTATGTTGTTGTTGAGACTGATGTTGGGCTTGTTGCCTTATTTGAGTGAGCATGGGGATTGTCCATGACACTTTATGTTAGTACTTTTAGATTGGAGTTATATAATCTGCTAGTTGGTCTGGCCTACTTGTGGTAGTCCCGCAATTTCTAGAGACACACTTATTTTATCTATGTTATGAGGTATTTCAGTTAGCTGTTTTATTGCAATTACATACAGGCGATGTTTTATTAATTGATTAATAAACAAGTTGGTAATGATAATGACATCATAATTGGAAAGAAAAAGATATTCCGCATTTTTAATTAAGCGCTGCTTAATACGATAGTATGGTAACATTACCGGATATATACGGGGTGTTACATTTATGGTATCAGAGCAATGGTTCGAGGGAAAAGCCTGTATGTATTGCAATAGCTAGGATGTTTGGTTGTGTCTGTCTTGTGTCTTTACTCCGTCGAATTTTATTATGATAATGCATATGTAATCGCATTGCGTGGGCCTGATCAACTCATAATTTGTGTAACTTGTGCAGAGTCATAGTAAGGTCCAGGAGAACACGAGAGACTTCTGAGGATCAATCCGATCCTATCCTGACTGCATTGGCTGAGATGCAGGCGGCTAGGTTAGCCGATCAGGAGGCCACTAGATTGGCCAACGCGGCAATGATGGATGTTGTTGGCGAGGCGAACCGGATAGCCGCAGAAGAGGTTCGTGAAGCGAACCGGAGGGCCACGGAGGATGTCCTCGAGGCGAACAGGATGGCGAACATGACGATGATGAGAGTCATGTTGGAGGAGATGAGGGCTGGTCCTGCTGCAGGCCAGTTACCACCGCCACCACCGCCGCCGCCTCCACCTAGTGTTCAGGATGAGAGCCTGAGTCACATTGGCAGTGCTGCTCATGTCGCTGAGACGAGGGAGACTCTTGTAGAGCCTGCTGAGGATCGTGATGTGATAGACCGCCGGCTGAATGCTTTCAGGAAGCATAAGCCACTTGTGTTTGAAGGGTCTGTGGATCCTATTGCTGCGGCGAGATGGCTGGAGTCGCTGGACAAGATATTTTGGGTCATGCAGTGTACAGACCCACAGAAGCTGATATTCTCGACTTACATGCTGGAGGGCAATGCCCATGAGTGGTGGACGAACACCTCTCGTGCTTATGAGATGCAGGGTCGTGTTTTGACATGGCCATTCTTCGAGGAGTGTTTCTTGGGCAGATACTTCCTTATGATGCGCAGGAGAGGAAGCAGGGGGAGTTTGATAGATTGGCTCAGGGCTCGATGACTGTTGACGAGTACCTGGCCAAGTTCAATGAGCTGGTGAAGTTTGTGCACTTCCGGATGGTTCCTCCTACTCCGATGTTTCTGGCTGCTAAGTTCCGCAGAGGACTTAGTGAGGTGATTGCTGAGCATATTGCTGGAGCTGCTTTGAGGGATTTTGGTACACTGGTTCAGCAGTGTAAGGACATTGAGGATGTCTGCATAGCGAGTAAGGCCAAGAGGGCCAAGGTCGACGAGACCAAGGGGACTGTTAGTTCCACTCCTGTTTCTACTTCTTGGAAGGACAGGAAGTTTGCTGGGAAGGGCAAAGGTAAACAGTTGGCGACTAGGCAGGCGCCTGGTCAGTTCAAGAGGACTGCTTCACAGCAGGAGAGTTTTGCTAGGCCTCCTTCCACTCCGAGATGTGCGGGGTGCGGAAAGGAGCATGCTGGTCGTTGTGCTTCAGGTCAGCTGATCTGTTTTTAGTGTGGCAAGGAGGGCCACTTCTCTAGAGACTGTCCGTCGTCGATGGCGAGAGCTGCAGCTGTTCAGGCAGTTCCTTTGCAGATGGTTTCGATGGCTTCTACTTCGGCACCTGCGGTGCCACCTTCTGTTGCGCGTGTTTACACCTTGGATAGGCAGCAGTCGGACCGCGCTCGGAACCTTGATAGAGGTACTGTGTCTATTGGTGGTATTGCTGTTGATGCATTGTTTGACTCCGGGGCTACGCATTCGTTTGTTGCTACCCCGATTGCTTTGGGGCTTGAGTTGCCCATGTCTGTGCTTTCTCCACCGTTGCGGGTGACTACCGCCACCAGAGAAATATTTTATTCTACCACTGTACATCGCGATGTAGCGTTTCAGTGGGGCGGCCGTGAGTTCTTGGTGGATCTGATAGGATTGTCGATGGCCAACTTGGAGATTATTCTGGGCATGGATTGGTTGTCTAGAAACTGTGCACTAATTGATTGTTGTGCAAAACGCGTGGTGATGTCTCCGTGTGATTCCACAGCTAGTTCCTCGCCATATATTTCATTGCTGCAGGCTAGGAAGGCCTTGAGAGCAGGGGCATTTGGTTATGTCATGTTGGGAGGTTTGGTGAGTGGGACACAGGAGGATATCACTGGCATTCCTGTGGTGGGGGAGTTCCTCGAGGTGCTTTCTGAGGAGATTCCTGAGTTTCCGCCACAGCGGGAGATAGAGTTCTCCATTGATTTGTTGCCTGGTGTGGGGCCGATTTCATTAGCTCCATATCGGATGTCGCCATCGGAGTTGGCTGAGCTGAAGAAGCATATTGAGGATCTTTCAGCTAAAGATTTCATCCGGCCGAGTGTGTCTCCTTAGGGAACACCGATCATCTTTGTGAAGAAGAAGGACGGGATAATGAGATTGTGCACCGACTACCGGCAGTTGAACAAGGTGACGATCAAGAACAAGTATCCCCTTCCTCGGATTGATGATCTGTTGGATCAGCTCAGGGGCGCTTGTGTGTATTACAAGATTGATCTCCGATCCGTATACCATCAGATTCGGGTGAAGCCGGAGGATGTCCCTAAGACCGCGTTTCGTTCGAGATACAGTCACTTTGAGTATTTGGTGATCCCGTTCGGACTCACCAATGCGCCGGCAGTGTTCATGGATTACATGAACAGGATTTTCCAGCCGTATCTGGATCAGTTTGTGATCGTCTTCATTGATGACATTCTGATTTACTCCAAGACTGAGGAGGAGCATGCGGAGCATCTGAGGATTGTTCTGCAAGTGCTGAAGGAGAAAAAGCTTTATGCTAAGCCTTCTAAGTGTGAGTTTTGGCTCAAATCAGTCAAGTTTCTGGGGCATGTGATTTCAGCAGATGGAGTTGCAGTGGATCCCAACAAGATTGAGGCCGTGTTGGATTGGGAGAGACCCAAGACAGTTACGGAGGTGAGGAGCTTCTTAGGTTTGGCAGGTTACTATCGGAGGTTCATCAAGGGTTTCTCCACAATGGTTCTCCCTTTGACTCGCCTTACCCGAAAGGAGACTCCATTTGTGTGGACTCACGAGTGTGAGGCGTGCTTTCAGGAGTTGAAGGAGAGATTGACTTCTTCACCTGTGTTGATCCTTCCTGATCCTGAGGAGCAGTTTGAGCTTTACTGTGATGCTTCTGGAAAGGGCCTGGGCTGTGTGTTGGTGCAGTCTGGTAGGGCTGTTGCTTTTGCTTCGAGGCAGTTGAAGCCTCATAAGGAGAATTACCCGACTCATGATTTGGAGTTAGCTGCGATTGTGTTTGCTTTCAAGATTTGGAGGCATTACCTGTTTGGTATGCAGTTTGCGGTGTTCAGTGATCACAAGAGCTTGAAGTATCTGTTTGATCAGAAAGAGCTGAACATGAGGCAGAGGAGATGGATGGAGTTTCTGAAGGACTACGACTTTGAGTTGAAGTACCATCCTGGCAAGGCCAATGTGGTAGCTGATGCTTTGAGTCAGAAATCCGTGAGTCTATCCAGTTTGACGATGGGTGACTTCGACCTCATAGAGAAGTTTTGAGATCTGAAGGTGACCACTTTGTTTGGGGGTTCACTTCTCGAGATAGAGACTGTGAGAGTCAGGAATGAGCTTATGGAGAAGATCCACGAGGCGCAAGTGCAGAGAGAGTGTCTCGACTACGTGAAGAACCAAGACGGTGTGTCTTGGAATGAGGATGGACTTCTATTGTTTCAGAAGCGTGTTGTGATTCCTCGAGGTCCCTTGACCAAAGAGGTTATGGCGGAGGCCCATAAGGGACAGTTTACTGTTCATCCTGGTGCTACGAAGATGTACCAAGACCTGAAGAAAAATTTCTGGTGGCCAGGAATGAAGAAGAACATAGTTGTGTATGTGTCCAAGTGTTTGATCTGCCAAAAGGCGAAGATTGAAAACCAGAAGCCGTCTGGTAAGCTTCAACCTCTTGAGATTCTGGAGTGGAAATGGGAGCGCATTTCCATGGACTTCGTTGTGGGTTTGCCGAAGACTCAGGTTGGCTGTGACCCGATATGGGTCACTGTGGACAGACTGACGAAGTCTGCCCATTTTCTTCCAGTGAAGGTGAGCTTCACTACAGAGTAGTTGGCCAAACTGTATGTTCGCGAGATCGTGAGGCTTCACTGGGTGCCCGAGAGTATCATCAGTGATAGAGATCCGAAGTTCACATCTCGGTTCTGGGAGGCGCTGCAGGGAGCTTTTGGTACGCAGTTGAGACTGAGTACAACCTATCATCCTCAGACTGATGGACAGACTGAGCGGACTATCCAGACCTTGGAGGACATGTTGCGGGCTTGCACGTTGGAGCAGGGCTCGGCATGGGATAGGTACCTTTCATTGGTGGAGTTTTCGTATAACAACAGTTTCCATGCTAGCCTGGGCATGGCACCATATGAGGCGCTCTACGATAGGAGGTGTCGTACACCTACCTACTGGTCTGAGGTTGGGGATCGTGAGTTGTTTGGCTTGGACTTTGTCCAAGATACCACCCTGCAGATCCAGATGATCAGGGAAAAGCTGAAGCAGGCGCAGAATCGCCAGAAGAGTTACTACGATATCAAGCATCGTCCACTGGAGTTCAGTGAGGGTGAGCACGTGTTTGTGAGACTTTCACCTGTCACCGGTGTTGGACGGGCACTCGGAGCGAGGAAGCTGAGCCTGCGGTTTATTAGGCCATACCAGATTCTTGGTAGAGTAGGACCTGTTGCCTACCGGCTTGCCTTGCCTCTGAACCTGGCTAACATCCACGACGTGTTTCACGTGTCTCAGCTTCGGAAGTACATAGCAGATCCTTCGCACGTGATGCAACCGGATGATGTGGAGGTTCAGGAGAACCTAAAGACTCCCGTCGGACCACTAAAGATTCTCGATCGTGGCGAGAAGCAGCTGAGGAGCAAGATCATTCCGATGGTCAAAGTGCAGTGGACCGGAAGAACTCCTGAGGAGTGTACTTGGGAGCATGAGGATGAGCTTCTCCGGCAGTACCCCGAGTTTCGATCAGGTATGTTTCTGATGTTGAGGTCAAAATCCTAAAAAGGTGGGGTTAATGTAAGAACCCGCACCTAGAGCTGGCAAAATGGGCCGCGCCCGCCGGCCCGGCCCGCCCCGCCCGCCAAACGGGGCTGGGCGGGCTGAGTTTTCTAAACTCGCTGCCCGCCAAGCCCGCCCCGCCAAGCCTGCCAGCCCGCCCGAGCTGATTTTTTTTTTTTTTTTAATTTTTAGTGTAAAATGTGACGGGCTTGGCGGGGCGGGCCAGCCCGCTTTTTGGCGGGGCGGGGCGGGGCGGGGCGGGGCGGGGCGGGCAGCCCGCTTTGCCACCTCTACCTGCACCGTTAATTAAGGTATTTAATTAATAAATTACATGAATATAGGAAATGATTCCATAATTGGCCCTAATAATTATTATGAGGCTCTGATAATTATAATAAGTGAGTAAGAATGCTGAAAGGCGCTCTTCGGAAGAAAAGTGCAGATACCGGTTCTGCTAGTCGGTATAAATGCGTACCGAAAAAGTATCCCGGAAAATTAAAGTAAGTGTATGATAATTACTAAAATAATATGTAGGACTTGTAAAATGAGTTTCAAGTCCAAATAATGAGAACTGGTGCCAGAAACTGGTACTGGCTGTGAAAAGCGCGTACCGGAAAGGTGCTCCGAAAATTATAAGAAAAATATGATAATTCATGTAAAATTGAGTAGGTTAAGAATCCAAAATTTGGGATTAAAATGCTAAGCGTAGAAATTAAAGTTAATACTGTGTGTTTAAATGTTAAATCACTATAAATAGGCACACTTGGGCACAAAACCCTAAATAACTACTGCATGTACGTGGCTTGGGAGAGGGTGGCTGACCAGAATAGTGTCCAAAGGCCTTCTTCTCCATTTCTTGGCCAAATAATCACCTTTTTCTTGGTTTCTTCACCTCCAAACACTTGAGCCTTGTGTGAGTGGCCTTGTGTGAGTGGCCTTGTGAGTGTGTAGAGAGCTTTTGTTCTAAGTTGAGAGGCTGTTGGAAGTCAGCTTTGAGGGCTGAGTTGGAGAGTTGAGTGGTGGGAACCTTGGAGTTGGCTTGTTAAGCTTCAAGGTGTGTTCTTTGTGGAGAAAGGACCAACCTTCAACTTACATTTTTGTTCTTGAAAGAGTCAGAACCTTGGAGTTGCCTTGTGAGCTCCAAGAGAACCTTTTGTTGGCTGGTTGAGCTTTGGGGTGAGTTACCTTACCTTGGTCTTGAGTTTTGATGAGTAAAAGAGGTGTCTTTGCATGTTTAATGAGTTAAACAAGTAACCAACTGTCTTATGAACCTAAGTGGACCTAAAGATGCGTGTTTAAGCTTCTGGAAATGTTAAAAATAGAACCTTGGAATGATATCTTCACGAAATGCAGTTTCTGCATTCTGTCATGAAATATCCGGATATTGGATATCTGGATATGATATCCGGATATCCCATCTGGATATCCGGATACTGATATCCGGATATGCACCTGAGGAATATTCGGATATTCAGGGATTTCGTAGAACAGTAGCGTTGCTGTGTGTACAGTAGGCTATTGGGGGTTTGTGGACCCTAGATTGATGAACTTGAACTTCTGTAATTCATGAACTAAGTCAGAATCAAGTGATTAAGGGCTTATGGCTTGGTATGGAGCCTTAAGACGTAAAACGTAAAGGAAAGACGTCGTCTTTAAGTTATATGCTTGTGGTGCATTATTATTGATATATTGTTGGTCCATAACAGATTGTGAATCTGCTGTGTTTGGACTTTGAGCTGTGGACTCTTCGCTTTGGGTGTTATCTTGCAAGGTAAGCTTTCGTGTCCTCGGTTTAGCCATGTTGTGGTTCCACTATGTCCTATGGGGTGTGGTTATATGCATGCTGTGTTACATGCTTTGAATATTTGAAATGCTGTTGAGCTTTATGTGTAATGGCTTTTAATATGCATGTGTTGTTTCATCTTGACGGTAAGCCTGAGTATGTGGCGTCATACGATATGGTGATCCGGGGTGAATGCAAGTGGCGTCTTGCACTAATTGTGGGTAATAGACGTATACTTATTCCTGCATTTCTCTGGCCAGTAGAATAGAATTGACACACATGACATGATTATCTGCTGCATTGCACTATTTTAGAAATGATATTGATGAACTTCTTTTAAACTTATATTGCACATGTAAGTGAGCTTGGGGCGGAAGATCCTTGAGGACCCCTTGTCTTACTGAGATTTCTTGTTTAGAGATCTCACCCCACGTTTGGGGAATGCTTATTTCAGGTTCAGGTAGTATGGTGACTGATGCCTTTGGCGGCAGGAGGTCAGAGCTTAGCTGATTATGATATTTACGCTGTATTGCTGCCATGACTGGATTTGGATGTTGTTTATGTTTTCCGCTATTTATGATTATGTTGTTGTTGAGACTGATGTTGGGTTTGTTTCCTTATTTGAGTGAGCATGGGGATTGTCCATGACACTTTGTGTTAGTACTTTTAGATTGGAGTTGTATAATCTGCTAGTTGGTCCGTTCTACTTGTGGTAGTCCCGCGATTTCTAGAGACACTTATTTTATCTATGTTATGAGGTATTTCAGTTAGCTGTTTTATTGCAATTACATACAGGCGATGTTTTATTAATTGATTAATAAACAAGTTGGTAATGATAATGACATCATAATTGGAAAGAAAAAGATATTCCGCATTTTTAAATAAGCGCTGCTTAATACGATAGTATGGTAACATTACCGGATATATACGGAGTGTTACACAAAGCATCAGCTACCACATTAGCCTTGCCAGGATGATACCTCAGCTCGAAGTCGTATTCCTTTATGAACTCCATCCATCTCCTCTACCTCATGTTCCACTCCTTCTGGTCGAACAGGTACTTCAAACTCTTGTGGTCACTGAACACCACAAACTTCAAACCAAAAAGATAATGCCTCCAAATCTTGAAAGCAAACACAATAGCAGCCAACTCCAAGTCATGAGTAGGGTAGTTCTCCTCATGAGGTTTCAACTGCCTTGAAGCATAGGCAATCACTCCTCCCAACTGCATCAGCACACAACCTAGCCCCTTCCCGGATGCGTCGGTGTAAAGCTCAATCTCAAGCGCAGGATCAGAAAGGACCAACACAGGTGCAGTAGTCAGTCTCTCCTTCAACTCCTGAAAACAGACCTCACACTCGTGAATCCACACAAATGGAGTCTCCTTCCGGGTAAGGCGAGACAATGGCAAAACCATGGTGGAGAATCCCTTGATGAACCTCCGGTAGTAACCTGCCAAACCCAGAAAGCTCCTCACTTCTGTAACTGTCTTGGGTCTATCCCAATCCAGTACGGCCTCGATCTTGTTCGGATCCACTACAACTCCTTCAGCAGAAATAACATGCCCAAGGAACTTCACAGACTTGAGCCAAAACTCACACTTTGAAGGCTTCGCATACAACTTCTTCTCGTTCAGCACTTGCAGAACAATCCTCAGATGCTCCACATGCTCCTTCTCCGTCTTGGAGTAAATCAAAATATTGTCAATGAAGATGATCACAAACTGATCCAGGTACGGCTAGAAAATCTTGTTCATGTAATCCATGAACACAGCAGGTGCATTGGTGAGTCCAAACGGAATCACCAAATACTCAAAATGACCGTATCTCGAACGAAATGCGGTCTTCGTGACATCCTCCGGCTTCACCTGAATCTGATGGTATCCGGACCGGAGATCAATCTTGGAATACACGCAAGCACCCTGAGCTGATCCAACAGATCATCAATCCAAGGAAGGGGATACCTGTTCTTGATTGTCACCTTGTTCAGCTGCCTGTAGTCGGTGCACAATTGCATTGTCCCGTCCTTCTTCTTCACAAAAATGACCGGTGCTCCCCAAGGAGATACACTCGGTCTAATGAAGTCTTTCGCTGAAAGATCCTCAATATGCTTCTTCTGCTCTGCCAGCTCCGGTGGCGACATTCGGTATGGAGCTAATGAAATAGGCCCCACACCAGGAAACAGATCAATGGAGAACTCTATCTCCCTCTGTGGCGGAAACTCAGGAATCTCCTCAGGAAACACCTCGAGGAATTCCCTCACCACAGGAATGCCAGTGATGTCCTCCTGTGTTCCACTCACCAAACCTCCCAACATGACATATCCATATGCCCCTGCTCTCAAGGCTCTCCTAGCCTGCAGCAACGAAATGTACGACGAGGAACTAACTGTGGAATCACACAGAGACAACACCACACGCTTGGCACAACAGTCAATCAACACACAATTTCTGGACAACCAATCCATGCCCAGTATAACCTCCAAGTTGGCCATCGCCAATCCTATCAGATCTACCGAGAACTCACGGTCATCCCACTGAAATGCTACATCGCGATGAACAGTGGTCGCATCACACTTTTCTCCGGTGGCGGTGGTAACCTGCAACGGTGGAGAAAGCACATCAATAGGCAACTCAAGCCTCACAGCAATCGGGGTTGCAACAAAAGAATGCGTAGCCCCAGAGTCAAACAAGACATCAATAGGTGAACCACCAATGGTAACAATACCTCTAACAAGGTTCAGAGCTCAATCCGACTGCTGACGATCCAGAGTATAAACTCTCCCAGAAGATGGTGGCACTGCCGGTGCCGAAGTAGGTGGAAGGGGGACCATCTGAAGTGGCACTGCCTGCACTGCAGTAGCCCTCGTCGTCGCCGTATATATCTGGTAGTGTTATACTTCTTTCAGGAGAGTTCTTCTAAAGGAAATTGGCAAAAGATGTTCCATCAGAATGTGTGAATCATGACTCTTTAATATCAATGCATCTTGAAATGTTTGATGAATAACTATCTGGAAAAATCACATTTTTAAGAACTTTTAGGAAGATATTTTTCTCTAGATTTTTCATTTTGAAGCATGATTGAGGAAACTTAGAGGAATTAGGATATGGATGAAGCTTTTCTCTAATTCCCATCTCCTGTAAGTCTCTACGAGCTTGAAAATTATCTTTTGTTCTATTTTTGTCATCAAGAACTATAAACAATACATTGTCACAAACATTTTTCTCTATATGCATCATATCAAGGCAATGACGGATGATATTATGCTCCCAATAAGGTAGATCCCGAAAGATACTTTTTTTCTTCCAATGTTAAGGAGGTGAACTGTAACACCCCGTATATATCCAGTAGTGTTATCATTACATCGTATTAAGCTACGCTTAATTAAAAATGCGGAATATTCTTTTTCTTTTCAATTATGACGTCATTATCAATTACCAACTTGATTACTTAATCAATTTCATAAAATATCGCCTGTATGTAAATTGCAATAAGACATATACTGAAATACCTCAACATATATATAAAGTGAGTATCTAAATCACAATCTACATCACGTAGTCCGGACAATATCCTGATACATTATTACAACTCCAAAAAAAAACTAAGACATAAACCAGTCTATGTGTCATGGACAATCCCCATGCTCACCAAACAAACAGCATCTCAACAAGATAAAATAAATCCCCATTCTCTGAAGCAAAGTCTGGATACAATAAATCAAACTCTTTCCAAGCTTTACTACCTCTTGGATGCCTTAACAACCCATCTGGGTTTGCCCCCATAGCATGCCATTTCAACAACTCTGCAGTTTTAAAGCACATGTATAGCCTTTTCAACCTAGGTATAAGAGGAAAATATCGCAATACGTTTTCTGGTTGAGGTTTCTTTTTCTTTTTTCCTTCCGTCAAATCATTTTCACCACCACCGTTTTCATTTGTTTTCAACCTAGATGTATTGCACTTCTTACATATATCTTTCTTGTCATCCTCTAATGATCCCTAATACAACATGTAATTTTTTGGACATGTATGAATCTTATCATAACTTAGATCTAACCTCTTGATCATCTTTTTTCCCTCATAAAAAGATGTTGGTAGTTTAGCATACGGATAAGCATCATATAATAGCTCAATAATCATTGAAAATGTCTTATCAGGTGCACCACATAAGACTTTTACATGATACAATCTAACAATGAATGACAATTTGTTATATTTTGTGCATCCATTATAGAGATCTTGATTCTCATCCCGTAGCAACTCTTTAATTTTTTCTAGCTCTTCTTTACTTGCATCTTCTGTACCCCTAGAGTGGTCACTGTTAGGTATGTTTGAGGGACTAGAATCTTGAATTCCATTATCAACAAAGACACCAAAAACATCATTTAACATATCTTGCATTGGATATTGTCTAACTGGTTCTTCTTGTACTTGGGATACAGATTTAATATATTTTTCCCCATGCATATACCAAGAAGTGTACTTCCTTGGAAATCCTTGTTGAAGTAGATGACTAAACATTTCATTTCTATCAAGCATACGATGAAATCCACATATAATGCAAGGACACAATATCTGTCCATTTATAGATGCATTTGAAAAGGCAAAGTCCAAAAATTGGACTACCTCATCTAAGAACTCTTTCAAGTTAATTGGTTTCTCAATCCAACTCTTATCAATCATAGTTAGATAAGATTAATTGCTTGTACATCTTAAAAATGCTTGCACTGTAAAATTATAGATATAATATAAAAAAGGTGAAGAATTAAACAGAGCGAAGTAAGGTTGTACCTGATAAAAGCTTTTGAAGAGTTGCACAAGCTTCCTTCACGCTGGCCTTCCAATTGATACAAACTTATTTAGATTAGGCTGTTATAAACATTACATTGGAAGCAATTAATACAGAGGTGCTCAAGGTGCTGGTGTGCGAGGGAAGAGTAAAGCAACTCAGCACATCAAAACTTCAGAAGGAAATTCCTCTGCAAACTATTTAAAAAATATAATTAAATTTAAGAAGACACAACACGGGCAGAACAAATTTATAAATCTAGCCCCCTATTCATTGCTCAAGGTGCTGGTGTGCGAGGGAACAATGCAATTGACATACGAAAGGACCAACAATACTAATTATGTTAGTCATTATTATTTCATAATTTAATTATAAAATAATAAAATTTGGTTTATATAAAATTTGTGAACATTAAAATTAAAATGAAACAACAAAAATATTGGATTTTACTTAATAAAATTTGGTTTATATAAAATTTGTGAACATTAAAATTAAAATAAAACAGTAAAAATATTGGATTTTACTTAATAAAATTTGGTTTAGATTTAAAGTTGGGTGGTGTTTCTTTAAGAGGTGACACTCACTTATCCCTCTCCTCTCCCGGCCTTTATATAAATCACCTACCCCTTCCCCCTACTCTCACTCTCATCTTTATTTTCTTTAAATAATTAAAACATGTAATAGATATTATTCTTTATATAAAAGCTACTATTTCAAAACAATTTATGCAGACAACATCAATTTGACTTCACAACAATACTGTAAATTCCACCCTTTGGCTTAATTTATGTCATCAAGGAACTACAACCAGTAAAACTGGTATTTGAATAAATTTATTAAATAGATGTATAATTTATTTAATAATAAATGATACATTAAATGTAATTTTTTAAAACAATCTGGCGCAAACTCGAAGGAGGGGAATGCCAAACAATCCTATGATGTAGCATATATTTGAAAGTAAAAGTTACGGGAGTATAGAAAGGAATTTAATCACAACCCGTGTATGACAAAGTGGAAAAAGGAAATCAAATGTATAATCACAGTTTTAAATTACATGTTTAAAACACGAAGTTCTTTATTTCATTAATTGAAAAGGAGGGAAAATGTCATATAGTGAAAGTTTCTACCAAGATTCAGGGAAAGTTATACCTGTAAATATCTACCAAGGGGAGGCGTTGTTGGTCTTGAATCGAAAGTTATAAGAGTGGTGCCTGAAAAGACTTAAGAAGTTAATTAGTAGGCAGTGGAATCTTGGTTTTACTAATTTGGGGGTTGCCCTGTACATATAGTTGATGAATTAAAGTCCTTATAGGAGGTGTTAGGGTTGGTGGTAAACTTTAACAGAAGGTTTATCCCCTTAGATTATGTTTATCGATCTTATATTCTAGATGCCTGTTGTCGAAATTTAGCAAGTGCACTAGTCAAACAAGTAATAAAATGATGAGTAAAGATCGTTCCCATGAGGATTTGTGTTCAAGCACTGACTAACCATATATACTTAAGTTGAATCAACCAAAAGATCATTGATTGCATTAATTTCTTGTCACCAGAAACTAAGTTGAATTGTATTAAAACTTAATAAGAAAATAAAATGTGAATTATAATGTAAACAAGTATTCAGATGTCAATTTCCCTCAAGCATGAATTTATGGATGAACCAATTTCCATAATGAATTACCTACTATGTGATGTTGATCAACTTTTTTCTTATCATCTCAAGATGTAATGTCTTACTACCCTGATAGATACATTAATCAGAAACCCCAATGTCTTGGTGATTCCTTTCTTAATACATGCATTAATCACTAAAGTCTTAAGACCACATCAGACTCCTAGCATCAATGTCTTGACTACTAGAACACTAATGATGAAGTTGTCAAAAATAGAGAAACAATGTAAACATGTATGTTCTACACTATTTATCAACATGAAGAATTAATCAAGACAACTTAATACAAATCACATAATAGATAAACAAGACATCTAATTAACTATTCATAAATTCAAACTTGAGTTCCATTGAATCAGACTACAAAGGACTCTACTCAGACATAATTGAAATACAAACAAAGGAAGAAGAAAGATCAAACTCTATTGTCATGATAGTTGAGTCTTCAATCTTCAATTACAATTACATAAAGAAGTACTAACTATTACATAAACTAATCCTAAGGAATTTGGAAGTTCAGAGAGAATGAGGAGTCAGATCAGATCTATGAAAGATCTGATTTGATCTCCCCTCTCCTAGTGTGATGGGCCAGGTCAGATTAGAATCTGAGAGAGAGAGAGAGAATAGGATGTGTCTAAATGTGAAGGCCCTTGCCTTATATAGAGTTACAAAATACAACTGAATAACAACCAGAAACTGATATAGGCGCTAAAACGCTCATTCTTGGATGTTTTAGCGCTCAACTTGGACGGATGAGCAACCACTTTTAACTGTCTTGGGCGCTAAAACATTCGATTTAGGCGTTTTAGCGCTCAGCACCAGAACCTTTTCGCATAGCAGGGCGCTAAAATGTTCGATTTGGGCGTTTTAGCGCTCAGCACCAGCATCTTTTTGAACAGCATGGCGCTAAAACTCTTGACTTTGGGCGTTTTAGCGCCCAACACTTAGAATTTTTCCATTCTTCAGAATTTTCTTCCTTCTCTCTTTTGCTTCATTGAGCTTCATTTCCCTACAAGAACAATGTAAATTTTCAACATAAGCTTCAGAACTTGTATTTGAGAGATTTCCAGGATATTAACCTCTTTTTCATCCATTTAATCACACAAATTGATATTAATTCATGCTTAAAAACCTGATGAACCAAGGGTTTATCAATGCCCTAGTGGCTAAGAGTTTTACCGATTACCTTTGAATGTGGATTCAGGGTAATAGTTATGTGCACACGAATTTGGCTCTCGTGGCCATACCAGGCCTGGGCTATTGTCACAATATTAAATATTGTCTCTAGCTTGGTGCTTGTCTAACGAAGTGTCAAGTGCCTAGCTTTAACTAGTAATAGAGATGTTCATCAACTGATCCAAATCGATTCAAATCGCAGTGATCGAACCGAAAAATCAATAACCGAATTAATTGAAAATCAAAAAATCGAAAACCGAAAAAAAACCTGCAAATTTTAATTGGATTGGATTGGTTTTCGGTTTGATTGGTAAAATCGATCCAATCCAAACCAAACTGATCCAATATATTAATTCTTTTCTACTTACTTGGACCTGTGCCCAATCATAGTCCCAAAAAATTCTAAACCCAAGACCCATTAACCCATAAGATAAACCCAAGAAAAAATCTAGCCACACCCCATCAGTAAAATTTCATTTGTCTAGAGCTACGTATCTCTTTGCTAAAAAAAATAGATTATTGTTTATTGATACTTCTGTATTTCTAAAAAAAAAACTTTACAAAGTCAATATATACAAAAGATATGTAATTTATACAATAATCATCGAACAAATTTTATATTTTTAAAAAAACCAAAAATTGATCCAATCCAAACCAAAAAAAATAGGATTGGATTGGATCGGATCGGATCAGATTTGAAAAAAATACAAACCGAATAGATGATTATATGAATAAAGCAAAGAAATTGGATTAAATAATTTTTACTTTCAAAAACCGATCTAATCTGGACCACAAACGAGTTTTGATTGGTATTTAAAGCTTTTTTTTTAATATTAAGAAGGGGCTATCGCCCAGAACCCAAAAACAAACTACTCAGAGCTCACATCTGCCTCCAAGAGGGGGCCAAGCCCGAGAGGGGCAGAGATCAATACAGCAAATAAGACATCGTAGTGAAAAGTCGATTTGGCAATCCAATCGGCGCAAAAATTTCCTTCCCTGTGGACACGAGCAAAACTAATATTCCACTCTTTGTTCGCCCATCTTTTAATGTCATTCGCATGGGACTGATAAGAGTTATCTCCCCCTTGTTCATTGATCATTTGGATTGCCTGAAGAGAGTCACTCTCGACAATAAGATTCTGAACACTCAGGTCCCAAGCGAACTGGACCCCTTTGAGAATTGCCCAAAGCTCAGCAGTAAGAGGATCACAGTTTCCAATTTTATATACAAAACCAGAAATCCACATCCCTGACTCGTCCCTCACAAGTCCTCCACACGCAGCCAAGTTAATGTTTCTATTAATGGCAGCATCAACATTGACCTTCCAGTAGGAATGAGGGGGAGGTGTCCATCGAACAAGAGCCATATCCACGTAAACATTGGGGGCTAATACCTGGTTGTTAAAGGCTTGCTTGATCTCACCTATATAGTTTAGAATACACATCCTCGGTTTGGTGGGTCTGATGAAGAGAGGATCATGCACTTCCTTATTCCTCCAAGACCAGAGGTGCCAAATGGTCACTATAAAAATATCCAGCCACTCACAATGCTGGGAGTGAGACCAACCCTTGGTTATACAACCATTAATCCACTCCTCCTGACTTGACCTAAGAAACTGATGTGGTATTCCTCTAGGGAACCAGTTATTCCAGATCTGCATTTCCTTCTTGCAATCCCTTAAAACATGGATAACATTCTCAGTATTGTCCTCACAGACATGACAGAAGGGAGACCCTCTCCAAGAAGCAGTAGTGTCTTTAGTAAGGATTCGCCTATGAAGGATAAGCCAAGTGAATTGTCTCAAATGGTATGGGCCATGCCAATTCCAGATTGTATTCCAGATTGGGTTGTGGGGTAGTGTCTCAAAGTGCATAATCGAATGATAAGCATGCTTGACATAACCCCTTGAATGTAATTTCTTTCTCCAAGTCAGCGCATCCGCTCCGCCGTCTACAGTAGGGGGAATGAAGGATCTAATATGTTGTATTACCCTTTCAGGCACGACCCTATTGAGATATTCCCAATGCCAATCACCGGTATTAACATCAAACAGGTTAGCAACATTGGCTTCAAGGTTAATGGGGGAGGAGCTATCAACAGAGAGCTCACAAAGAAGGCCATCCAGCAAGGTCCAAGAGTCTTTCCAAAAATTTGTATCCTTACCATTGCCTAGTTTCCAATGAAGACGGCCAAGGAGATCCTCCCAAATACGGCACAACCCTATCCAAAGGTTGGAATCATACTGTTGACAAGAAGCAGCCTGCCTTTTGAGATTTAGTCCCCTCTTGTACTTACCTGCCAGCACCTGAGTGCAAAGGGCATCTTCGTTAGTTAACATCTTCCAGGCAACTTTGAAGAGGAACGCTTCATTGTGGGCCCTGAGGCTATGAAATCCCAGACCACTAGCCGACCTGGGCATACAGATCTTCTCCCAAGCAACCAGGTGAACTTTCCTTTTATCCGCAAGGTCTCCCCAGACAAAAGCCCTTTGGATTTTTTCAATCTCACTGCAAATCGTGATAGGGATCGAACCATGCTGCATGTGGTAAGTAGGAATGGAGCTGAGGATAGATTTGGCTAGAGTCGAATGCCCCGCAAAGGATAAGAGGTTACTCTTCCATCCTGAAAGTCTAGACTTCACCCTCTGGATGACTGATGAGTAATTCCGTAATCTGCCACGGCCATGGTAAAGAGTAGCTCCAAGATATTTTCCTAGAGACTCAGCTTGCCTGAAACCACTGGCATGGGTAATAGCCTCCTTAGAATGTAGCGGAGTGTTCCTGGAGAAGTATATCACCGTCTTCTCAATGCTAACAAGCTGACCTGACATGGTGCAAAAGGTATTAAGGAAGTCCAGCATCACTTCTAGCTGTTCTAGACTAGCTTCCCCAAAAAGGACTAAGTCATCTGCGAACATAAGATGAGAGATAAGAGGGCATCATCTCCCAGCTTTTATAGGCTTCCAATGCTTAGACTTCACTGCTTCAACTATCAAGTGAGACAGTTTTTCCATACACAAAACAAATAAATAAGGTGACAATGGATCTCCCTGACGAATCCCCCTTGTCAGAATGAACTTATCTGATTTGCTACTGTTCCATAGCACCTGAAAATTGGTCGAAGATATGCAAGCTCTGATAACGATAGTCAACTCCAGGGGGATACCAGCTTCCACTAACACTTTTACAATGAACTCCCAATTCAATCTATCATAAGCTTTGGCAAGATCTATCTTGATTGACATGAAGGCTTTTCTCCCAGTCATCTTATTCATCGAGTGCGTCATCTCCTGGGAAATAATGACATTATCATGAATATTCCTTCCAGAAACAAAGCTGGTTTGAAAAGGTGAGATAAGTTTATCCATGACAGTCTTCAGCCTATTAACAATGATCTTGGTGATGACTTTATAAAGGACATTTCAAAGAGAAATGGGCCGGAGTTGCTCTATTTTTTCAGGGTTTTCCACCTTGGGGATGAGAACTAAGAGCGTGTCATTAATCCTACAAATATCTTCAGGTTTAGAGAAAAACCCCTTTATGTCTCGACACACCATATCCGCCAAGAAGTCCCAGTTTCTTTGCTCGAAAGCAGCCTGGTACCCATCATTACCCGGGACTTTGTGAGCTCCCATTTGGAACACATCAGATTTTATCTCCTCCGAAGATATAGTTTTGCAAAGATTCTGCTTGGTGGTGAGCTCGATATGGGGGCCAGCTATTTATGGTGGAAACCCACTCTCTATGGGGGACCTCCTCAGCTATTTAGATTGGGCTTATCCCGTGTTTGTAGGAGATGAAGCTAATGCTTAGTCATTTTCTAAACGCCCTAATGACTAGGAGTTTTACCGACAGCTCAGAATGTGGGTCTGGGGTAATCGTCATTGCAGGTCATTTATATAAATTAGTACACTATGTACGATCATACATAGTGTACTAATTTATGGGTTTTATAATTCTCATTTAATATGAGAATTCAAATTTTCCTACACACCTTTTGATTTCCGTGCTGACATGGGTCCTACATATAATTTTTTCTAACATCTGAGTCCCACATGCTTTTTATCTCTACAACATGAGAATTAAATTTTCATTTAACATGATAAAATCAATCCCCCTAATTTATATATATTATTAGAAGTAACAGAAAAGGATATAAAGAAAGCAAGTATTCTGATTCTAATGATGCTGACTCATATTTAAAAAAGTTGCAGGTGTAACATATCAATTATTGAAGATTATGATTTCTTTGCAAAATAAAAGTAAGTTTTATTATTCTATTCATGAGACGTATTAAAAAAATTACGACGGTTAAGACAAACTTTTAATTAAAAATCACCTAAACTAAGTTTTGTGTATATTAAGATAAAGCACAAAATCACAAATAACTATAAAAAAGAAGATAAAGGACAAATTAAAAAAATACAAGCAATGAACCGATTGAAATATTTTAAAAAATAAATAAAAATTCCAAGTGGTTGAGTTAATAAGTGGTCAAGTTATATAATAAGTTTTGTGTTATTAGCTGTTTAATTACTAATGTACAAGAATAAATATGGGTTATGTGTTGGGCAATCGGAGAGTCCATGGTAGAAGATAATTATTATTAATGGGTTAAGTTACACTTCATCACAATAAATTGATGGATCCCCTCATTTAATTTTATTTCTAACTAATATAAAACTTTATTACTCATATCTTAATTCCCAATATTTTTCTATTCAAGTATGAGTTTTAAGCCCAATTCACTAAAGTGGAAACTTTTTTGAGTATTCATGAAATTTACATCAAGGCTTACAACACTCATCAAGTCATTGACTAATATGTGTTTGGAAGCCTTACAAATCCAAACGCGAATTATCATCTTCAATTACTTAGTTCTCATGTTGGGCAACCGATGGACCTTATGGTAGGGGAGATCTACTATTAATGAGCTAAGTGAAACTCCATCACAATAAATGAATTCTACACCACGTTTTAACAGAAAACCTTAAGACATTATGTTTATGAGTTTTTTCACTTATACTGTAATCAATTTATTTAAGTACTCAAATTCTCAACATTATCCATAATTTAATAGGTGTAAGCACTCGATTGAGTAATATAAAATCTATTATAATACATAAAGGAGGTTAGTTCAAGTGGTACATGTTTAAATTCTCCATCACATGCATGTTCTTGACTTGAACATAATTGCTTCTAAGGAGGATAATTGTAGTTTATCAGAAATAAAATAAAATATTATAATACCTATTTCAACTACAATGAAATTAAACAAAAATTCCTTAGTTATTGGTATTTGTTTATCTTTATATGATATAGAGAAAGTTTTGTTAGATTACTTGTTGCCTTTTTAGTAAATAATATAATTTATTTTGTATTTTGTTATTTCTTATTCTTTTATTAAATCAAAACGACTCCCAAATTCATTATAAGTTCTTTCAAGATTATTGAAGATTAAATTTTATTATAGCATTTATTAAAAAAAAATATAGTCGGTCATGTTCGTATTTCATCTGATTAGAAATGATAAGTCAACTGCTTCTACCTTTAGGTTTCAACTAAAAGATAAAAGAGTAACTAAATAGCATGATTATATAAATTGGTATTTTAATGCAGTGTAGGGAGGGTTCACAATGCCAAACGTTCCTCTCTTTGAATAATGCAAACTGTGAAAGAAGGCTACCAGTTGGAGGAGTTCTCTTTGTTCGAAGGTAATCATTTGGATTTGCATGTCAAATAAAGAGAGGTTGCCTGGTTAATTAAACCATAATTGATCTATTTTTTCAAGTTGATTATGTGTACCGTGATTAATCCACTATGTGGATTAATAATTTAATATTCAAGCTTCATGGTCATCGACACGTAAAAGGAACTCCCATGTAATTTCCCCTCCTTATTTTATTAGCATTTTAAGTGTACTTTTATCAACAAGATGCTTCACCTCATATGTAGAGGTGGCAAAGTGGACGTCTCGCCTCATTCCGTCATTAATCCGTCAAAAAAGAGCCAATCCATTTTGTTTTGTTTTTGAAAGTGAGTTAAAAAACTCAGTCCACCCTGTTCAGTTTGACGGATTGGCCCGTCAGCCAGAGCCTATTTTACACTGACCCGCCTCGGCCCGTCTATGCCCACTATCAACCCGCCAAAAAAGAGCCCATCCCATTTTTGAGATAGGTTAAAAAACACAGCCCTTCCCATTCCATTTAGCAGTGGAGTAGATTGGTCTGCCGAGCCAAGCTCGTTTTCTAGAGTCTACTAGTATAAGGGATCTTAGCAAATCTCATAGAGTTTGATAATTAAAGAAAGAGTAAATATCATTTTCGGTCCTTAGCAAATTTTATGATATTCACTTTAGTCCCTAGCAAATAAAAAGGATATTCGTGGTTCCTAAGAAATTCAAAGTGGATCCATTTTAATCTTTTTGAGATATTAATATGGGTCTTTTTTGAATTAGTGAGAGACCATAATTTCAACTAAATGAGTTCATTTTAAATTTTTAAGGGACCACGAATAACTTTTTTATTTACTAAGGACTAAAACGGATATCGTAAAATTTACCGAATATAAAAAAGATATTTACTGTTAAAAGAATCTGACACCCTAATAATAATTCAAGTCTATGCACTTTTAGTTTTTTATATAATAAACCATTTAGATAAAGTAGTATGGTGGGGTAACGAATGCGGAAAAGAAAGACGCATTAATTATGTCTTAAAATATAGGGGTTTGTATTTATTTATTATATGTTACATGACACAAAAAAAATTTTTACACACATAATATTTTGTGGAACTTGCACTTTTTGAAGCAAAGAAATAAAATAAAAATCAGACACGCAAAATGAATCTTTATAATATTAGATAATCACTTTTCCTATAACATAACTCTTATAAAATCCTAAAATGTAATACTTTCACTTAATTGATAAACAATAATGCAATACGCATAACAATTCTGAAAAAGGAAGAAAAAAAATCCTAAAGGATCTTCAGAGAAAATACTATACAAACATAAAGAACATGAACAGAAGATCGGAATAGAATTTATGCGTCATGGAGGAATACTAATTAAGGTGTAAGCATAGGCAACATCTACATCCTTCAACCAAAGTTTATATTTCTCTTGTTCATGCGAAACAAAATAGTGATACAGTATTTCTTGACACTAACAGCTTTGTTTGCATTGACAAGACTACTGTAGTACTAGTACTATTGTATGATTTGCTCCTAATCTGGTATGTTTGCTGTAACCTTTTTTTTTTGAGTTGCAAATTAAAGATAGGAAAAAAGTTGTGTCATTTTATTTCACAAAGAGACAAGATCCATTAAAAAAAAAAGAAAAAAAAAGTGAGGAACTCACATCTTTCTATAAGAGTGAAATGACATGTCATTTAAAATGATACGTTTTTTTCCCTTAAATAAATGGGTAGAAACAAGACGTAAGTTTCATTGTTAATTGAATTAATTTTTGATGGCATATTGTCGTTGTCACCCACACTCTCTTTTTCATGATTTGTCCATCTTTTGTTTCATCGATAACTTCCTTTCAATTTTTATTTTTTACTTTTTTTTGTTTGCAATTTTTTCATGATTTGTTCATCTTTTATTCATGGGTAGCATCCTTTTAAAAAAAACTTGCACTTGTTCAAATGTTGCACGTCACGTTGTTTCATAATTGGCATCTTACTTTACTGCACTTGCCTCTTTCATGGTTTGTTTTTTTCTCTTGTTCATGACATAACACTTTTTAATTTATTTATTTAACTTTCTAGCACTTAACAATAACATTACTTGCACACGCACCAACACTATTCCAACACTATTAATTCACTACTTTCTCGCTCCTCTTAACCACTCATATGTCTCAACCTTTTAATTTCTTTTCACTACTTATTTACCCATACATCTCGCACCCCTTTCACGGGCCTTTCGACCTTTTGATGCAAAATTCAAAGCATATTATTGGTTATTTTTTTATATAAATTATTTATCAATTTAATACGAAATAAAATACACACAAGTATATTTATTGAAATTGTGCATCACCTTTATATGCACGCGACTTGAACAAATATCACTATAATGCAAGATACGAATTTTGACTCTGCACAATCAAATCGCACGTACACTCCATGCACGTCTTACAAAGCATGACACATGATAGACGCATTTTGATTTTTACTCTAGTCATGTATATATAGAGTAATGCATTATATAATAACCCTCACTAGTAATTGGGGATTTAATATTGAAGAATAATTAGAAGTAAAAGAAATAAAGTCACCCTTAGTGAAAAATGAGTTAAAATGACAGTTAAGGGATAAAAATGAGGGTAAACAAAGTTACCCGAAAAGTGAAAGTAAAGTTAAAAATATGACTAGAAAAATATTCTAGTCCATTAGGTAAAATTTGGTAATTGGAGGTGTGTAGATAGATAAACCTTTACCAAGTTAAAGTAACTTAAATTTTACACACGGTGAAATCCTTATTTCTCCTTCTTTCTGCGCGCTGTTTCCTTTCTTTTTCGTCTCTCTCACTGATGCTCGACGCTTCCATGGAGAAAGGGACCTAGGTTAGTTTTTTTTATTTCCTCTCATTTCCACTCAAATTCTCACCAAAAGCCATGATGCCATACATGAATCTTTAAGGAAAAAGGCTAGTGAATCCATTCCACCACTCCATTTGGGCTGATTTGGCTTGTGGAGAGAGTTATTCATCAAACCCAATTCGTGACACTATTCATGCTTGTAGAAAAATGGGGCTTTTGAGTGAGCAAAGCTTGGGGTTTGTTCCTTGGAGCTTGGAATAGCTACTATAGGTGAGAAACCTCTAATCCTATAGTTTTATTTTTGTGATTTATGTCTTGGAATTTATGAGCATGTTTTGAGTGAGATATAAATTAGTTTAAAATTTGAATTGATGATGGATTGTTGATGTGTTGGGTGTAGGAAGGTGGAATAAGCATGTGAACATGTATAAAATTGGAAAAAAATCCCATGGTGAGATGCCCTAGATTTCGGCCTTGATAGGGTAATTAGGGGATGATGTACAAAATTTATTGTATGTATTGGGAAGGTTTAATATGTTGGAATAAGTGGAAATTTGGTGCATTAGTGAGAATGCCAAAGTGGGAAAAAATCCTATGTAGTATGCTCCTATGTTTCGACCTTGATGTATATTGGAGGAGTTTAATGTTTAAAATTTAATTAGACATTGTGGATATGTATATATATAAATATATACATGTGTGTGTAAGTTACTAACTAAGTGAAGAAAGAATAAGTAAAAAGAAAAGAACCCTTTTGCCTATTGTCATTGTGGAATTCGACCTATAGGGTGGCTTAGGGATATATTTTGTACATTTTATTTTAAATAAAATGTGTTGTAATAAATTGTATAAAAGTGATGAGTTTTGAAGAAAAATAGCATGATTTATGTTGAAAATTCCTAAGGGAATAGGTGATTAAATTAAAGAACACCAACGGTTATAAAGAGGTCTAGACTTGTGTATTGGCATAGGATTGGCAAAAACGCAAAGAAATGAAAAGAAGCGATAAAATGTATGCCTTATGTGAAAACTAGGCATGATGGCATTTTATTAATTGGTATTTGTGGATTCTTGCTCTAGGTGTACCTAGGGACTAAAAAGGAATCAGAATCTCTTGAAGATATAAAAGTAACTTGTGCAACAAGTAAGGGTATTGGTAAAGCTTCAAGAGGTAAGCTCTATGTTTAAGGAGTTTTTTCCTGCTTGAGTGCTCCACCATGGTTAGTGAACTATGGTTGGACTGTATGATTGTGATTTAGATGCTTTGTATAGATGCATTCATATAGAGTTATTTGATAACATGATATGTTTTGCTTTGATATGACTTCTGTAATATGATTTCTGTAACAATCTCTGGCCATTGATTGTATAGTACCCAGATGTCTGCTTTGGGGTCCTCCCTCGGGACTGATGGTGTACGCCTCTGATATGTCTGGTTCCGCTTTGGGGTCCTCCCTCGGGAACACGTGCGTTGATTTCCGCTTGGGGTCCTCCCTTGGGAATGACGGTGCACATCTCTGATATGATATGGATATATGCTCTGTTCTGTTATGATATCTGTTATATGTTGTATTTGTATACTCTGTATCTGATTTCATGCAGGAGTGAGCCAGGGGTATGGAGAATTCTCTATAAACCTGGAGCTTATTGAGATTTGTAATCTCACCCCTCGTTGGGGACATATTTTCAGGTGCCCAGATTCCCGGTGAGTCCTCACTAGGCAGGGACGCGACACGTGGCTGAGGCAGTTGACGGATTGGATTTTGAGTGGCCGTAGGCTACTACTTTTTGGAAGTATATTAATGTCATTTTGTATTTCCGCCTTTGATGGATCATGACATTGATCCTTTATTTTGTATATGGCCTGTATATGTTTTGTACATGTATGTCAGTTTGATGCATGTACATTTGAGTATTCAGGAACGTTATATGATGATGTAGTATTCAGATAGGTTTACGTTTTGCTGGCATGTTGTTAGATATAGTGGCACGGAGCCATGTTATGCATGCGCCCATGTATGGGTATTTGATTATATTTGGATATCTGGTATTTCTGAATTGATATGTTGTATAAACTGTTTATCAGGAAATGCTTCTGAGTGGGATTGGAAAATCCCCAGTTGTCCGATTTATAGAGGAAACTCTGCCCGATTTTCGTTTACGCCGAGTAAGAATTAAGTTAGAAAAAGAAAAAGTTAGCTCATATTTTCGTAAGTTAAGTCTTCCGCTGTTTCTGTTTATATCATGTGTATGTTAATTGAACCGGCTCGAGACGGGGATGTTACACATTACTTAATCGACCCCACTTCCTATATATATTTCATTCGGATTAAATTGATAAATAATTTGTCAAAAAAACTAAACATATAATATTTTTTAGATTCTACATTCACATTGCACACACCTCTTTTCACATTTAATTATTTATTTACTTGTGTCTTGCATGACATGCTGCATACATGTTGGGTAGTATTTTTCTCAAAAGAAAGAGTTATCGTTTTCAGGGAACAGGTTGTTTAGTTTTCCTTTTTAATTCCAATCTCTAATTTCTTGAATTTAAGTAATCAATCTTTTAAAACTAAGAAAATTCTAAATGAAACAAGGTATTTATCAGACTTGCATTAAACAAAATTTAACAGAGGAATATCTAATCACAAATGTATCAATTATAAGGTTCTGGAATTCTTTGAATCATGGATGAAGGAAAAATTTCGCATTCCTGCGTTTTATAACTGCTACGGCACTTTAGTATCAGAATTTGAATTACTATGGCTATTTTATCTGAAACTTCGCAGTTCCAGATTTTATTCTTTAGAAGGATCTCTTCCCAAAGTCTTCTAAATCTTCAAAAATTATATCAAAGACCTCCTTGGGTTATCCCTAACCTCAAGGGTTCAATTAACAAGGGACATAACCTGATTTCCCAATCACAATTATGCAAAAATACTCCAAGATTCATTCCCATGGTGTTCTTGAACTTAAAATCAAAATCTTGCTAATCAAATGAAACTAAAGCAAGCCATCACAGTATTCAGAGAAATAAAAGATCACTCAATCATCGTGAATCCCAGAAAGGAAAAGATCAGAAACCCATATTCAAAAATATTACAAATCTAAAAGTAAAGAAACATGCATCACAAACATTCATGAAAGAAAACTCAAGGTAAAGTTACAAACCGGTTCTTAAAGAGTCAAAGTTCCTAAACTAGAGCTAGGAAGAAAAATATCAGAAATGTGAAAACAGTAGCTCGTATGCAGATCCGTGGTTCCTTTCCTTGAAGTTGCGTTGTCAATGCTCTTCGAGATCAAGAATTGAAGAACAAGCACCAGCTTTCAAGACAATTTCTCAACACTCAGATTCGAAGAGAGAAAATACAAAGATTTTAAACGTAAAACTGAAACTAACAAGTACGGTATCTGACCCTAATGACTCAGACTCCTATTTAACTAAAAACTAAAAAGCTGCCTCAAAATGCTTTGCTGTCCATCCATCTCTTTGTCCATCCAATGGTTCAGATTTGATCTTGCTTTCAAAGAGTTGATCTTGCTTTCAAACTGCAGTAAAAATAATAAAAGAGAGTAGTAAATCATTAGTTTATCTCTTTATCTCTTTTTTTACCTTTGGGCTGATTGGCACTCATTTGGCCCATTACCATGCACTAATATCCAGCCTTCACCTCAAATATTATAAAAGCTAAGCCATTAAAAATAGTCATAATTTATAGTAACAATATATAAGTCACTCTTTTATGTTCTGCCTCCATATACATGTCACTGCTTGATCGGCACATTCACTTCACCACATTCTCTCTTTTCATTCATATTACAATCTCAAGCACAACACTCTCATGCGTGCATTGTTCATACACACGTGGGTACGTATTTGGGCTCATTAAGTTGATTTGTGGTTAAGTAAATTGAAAATGTTTGTAGATTTTGCGTTTGTTTATTGTTAATTTGAGTTGCGGATTATCTAAGACTAAGACATGATTTAATGATTATTAGAGAAAACTTTCATAAATTGGTCTTTAATTTGGTAGTTAAGTGGTCTTGTTCCCTTGGCAATTTTTTATTATCATTTTTTAATTTTTGGCTAGGTTTAAATCATCAAATAATTATTTGGGTTATGAAAAAAGAGTTTGAATCCTTTTCTTGACGAGAATAAAATTTGAACCTATGAACTTTAGACATGCAGTGGTTCGATATAGAGAGAGACAAGAAATTGGGCTGGTTTTGAATGGAGATTTTGTTTTATGTAGTTGTCCCTTTTTATCTTTGATATGCTTCTCCGATAAAAGAAAAAAAGGGAAATGAAGAGAAATAAAAAAAATCATACATTTTGACAAAAGGGAATATTTAAAAGGTTTATCATTTCTCTTTCCATGAGATAAAGTTATTTCCCTAAGCTCACAATTACGTCATTTCGAGGGTTGAGAAAAAGTAATAAAAGATATTTTACTAAAATTTATAAAACAAAGAAATAAATAAAATTCATAAAACATCCTTAATTAATTCCTGCAACCCTCAAAAACGATAATTTTGGGGATCGTAGTAGATAACTTTATCTTCTTCTCCATATTTAAAATTAATTTTTACTTTTCATAATTAAGGAGAGTTATATTTATAAATTTTTTGTTTACAAACTATACTATGTATTTTCAGAAGTACACTAGGTTACAATATATACTTTCGAAAATACATAATATAATTTGTAAAAATTTATAAAAATTTTTGTAAATCGATGCTTTCTCTCATAATTAATATAAAATAATGTTATATGATAGTTGTTTTGTGGTGTTATGAGTTGTAGTATCTATCATTCATTGTGCACAGTAAATACTGTTTTCATATTATTATTTTTTGCTTTTGAGAGAGATTATTACGAGTACAAGTTTCACTTCCTTAAGTAGAACCTTCACAATTTTTTAGTTATTATTAAATTAATACCAAATGAGAATTATTAATTTGATTTTAATCTAATGATAATAAAGTAATTATAAGGGACTATAAAATTAAATTATATATATTATTTTTTAAATAATCAAATGGGGAAAAACACCTTTTTAACATATTTTTTTATTGTTTTTTTTAATAAGTGTAAGGGGCCAAGGAAAAAACAAACTAAAAAAAAGCACACTAAATTACAGAGAGTTATTTTCACGGGATCTAGCTACACCCGTGTTATATCCTCCCTATATTTTTTTTATTGTTTTAAAAAGTAAAAATATGAAAATGATCGAAAGAAAATGACATGCAAATGTATTAATTAGTTGGATATGTATTACGTGAGCCATGACGAAATCATCGATTTTACAGTTCCCATGTATGTTGCTCTCTGCTCTATTTTTTTCTTCTGCCAACTCTTCACTCTCGTTTTCACACCCCACAACGTTGTCTTCCACAAACACCACTTTCTGCGATTAAAATAAAAACAACAACAAGAAGAAAAAAACATAACACTCAACTTTTTGTTTTTTCGAACGTGGAACATGAGAGAACCACACCTTAAGTAACAAGTGAGTCCGCATTCCACTTTTGACCACCCATCATTCATTCATTTCGGGTTTGGAATGAAACTGCTTTTATTTTATTTTATTTTTTAATCATTATTACTTGTTTATTCCATTTTTGTAGTTTTAAGTGCTTCCACCGTTTTATCTTTTTTCTAATGAGTTCAATCCATAACGATTAGTTCTTTTTCTTCCCTCAATCACCCTTTAATTTCAAGTGTCCCAATAGAATTTAACTATATACAAGGGCCTTTTGCTCCCTCTATATAATAATAATTTCAGGTTACAAGAGCTGGTCCTTATTCTGGTATCAAACCTTTTATGTCTAAGAGGTTATAAGTTTGATACTTGTCACTTTCATTCTTTTGAGTTAGAATTTTAATACCAGGTAGCTTGGTCTGACCATTTCTTTTTAAGCTCAAAATGTTCTTAAATGAGGTAAGTGTAACCTTCACCTAACAACTTTTAAGTCTTTGGAAGAGGTGGCCCTTAGTAGCTAGTTATGTTGCTTATTCTATTTATTGCTGACCCTTTATTATATTCAATGTTTTTCACGTTTTAGGACATAAGCTTTCTCAGCAAAGACGAGATTTTGTAGCCCTTTATGTCACAGTTTGTTTGAGCAGCAAAGAGAAGCTACAAAGAAGATGGAGGATTTTTGGAGCATCATTTGTGGGGATTCTGGATGTTCTGTTACTGGAGGAAAGCCTTTCTGTTATGATTTCAAGCTTTTGAAAGATCCTTCCACTTGCATCAACCATTTGTTGATCATTGGCTTTGATGTGTCACTGCTGATCATGCTGTCATTCACTATGATCCAGAAATCTTCTTCGAGACCATTTTGGGATCTAATCAAGTTGGGAAGATATTCAAACTTGCAACTAGTTTCAGCCATAACCAGTGGCTCTCTTGGGTTGCTGCATTTGTGCTTAGGCATTTGGGTTTTAGAGGAGAAGTTAAGGGAAATGCACACTGCCTTTCCTCTTAATTGGTGGTTGCTAGAATTCTTTCAAGGATTCACATGGTTGTTAGTAGGTTTAACTGTAAGCCTTCAGCTGAAACAACTTCCAAGAGCATGGTTGTGGCTGTTTTCTATTCTTATATTCTTTGTTTCTGGTATTCTCTGTGCTTTATCCATGTCTTATGCCATTAGCAGCAGAGAATTGTCCCTCAAGGAAGCTTTAGATGTTCTATCTTTTCCGGGAGCAATTTTACTGCTCTTATGCACACATAAAGTACGTAAGTGTGAAGACAATGATAGAGAAATTGATGAAAGCCTTTATGCTCCTTTGAATGGCCAGTTGAATGAAGTTGATCCTATTAACTATGTAACCCCATTTGCCAAAGCTGGATTCTTCAGTAAGATGTCATTTTGGTGGTTGAATCCATTGATGAAAAGGGGTCAAGAGAAAACACTTGAGGATGAGGATATCCCAAAGTTGCGGGATTCAGATAGAGCAGAAAGTTGCTATTTGATGTTTGTAGAACGATTGAACAGAAAGAAACAGAAAGAACCACCATCACAGTCGTTGGTTTTGTGGACAATAGTTTTGTGCCACTGGAGGGAGATTTTGATATCAGGATTCTTTGCATTGCTCAAAGTAATAACTCAGTCTTCTGGTCCTGTACTTTTGAATTCCTTTATATTGGTTGCTGAGGGTAATGAAAGATTCAAATATGAAGGTTATGTATTGGCTATATCACTTTTCTTTATAAAGATCATAGAATCCTTATCACAAAGGCAGTGGTATTTCCGCACTAGACTTGTTGGGATGAAAGTCAGGTCACAGCTTACAGCCGCCATTTATAAAAAACAATTGAGGTTATCCAATGCTGCTAGATTGACTCACTCTGGTGGTGAGATAATGAATTATGTGACTGTGGATGCTTATAGAATTGGAGAATTTCCATTTTGGTTTCACCAGACATGGACAACAAGCTTTCAACTATGTATTGCATTAGTAATTCTTTTCCGTGCTGTTGGGTTGGCAACAATTGCCTCAATGGTGGTCATAGTTCTCACTGTTCTTTGCAATGCTCCACTAGCAAAGTTACAGCACAAGTTTCAGAGCAAACTTATGGTGGCACAAGATGAGAGATTGAAGGCTAGTTCTGAGGCTTTGGTGAATATGAAAGTGCTGAAGCTATATGCATGGGAAACACATTTTAAAAATGCTACAGAAAGCCTAAGAAATGTAGAACTCAAATTGTTAGCGGCAGTGCAATTAAGAAGGGCATACTTAGTCTTTCTCTTTTGGACCTCCCCTATGTTGGTCTCTGCTGCTACTTTTGTGGCATGTTACTTCCTGGAAGTTCCTTTACATGCAAATAATGTTTTCACTTTTATAGCAACTTTACGCCTTGTGCAAGAACCAATTACTGCCATCCCAGATGTTATTGGGGTGGTAATTCAAGCAAAAGTTGCATTTGCTCGGATTGTTAAATTCCTTGAGGCACCTGAACTGCAGAGTGAAAATTTCAGGAACAAGAGTTCTAATGACAATCTCAGAGGCTCAATTTCAATCAAATCTGCTGACTTTTCATGGGAAGGTAATGTATCAAAGCCAACACTAAGGAACATGAATTTGGAAGTTAGATATGGGCAAAAGGTGGCTATTTGTGGAGAAGTTGGGTCAGGAAAATCAACCCTCTTAGCAACAATTCTTGGAGAAGTTCCTAATACAAAGGGAACTGTAAGCTTTTCTTTCTTTTATGCCTCATAGATTGCACTCTTAAATCTTTTGATACTCTAGTTGGTTATAACTTGGATTACATTCCTACTTTTCTGTCAGCAATTATATTAGCACATAAACTCAACTGAGGTGAATTTTCACATCCTCCTTCATTTTAACTGTAATATTAATAGGTGTTTGATTCTCTTTTCTAAATAACAGATTGAAGTTTATGGAAAGTTTGCATATGTTTCTCAAACTGCATGGATACAGACGGGTACAATAAGGGAAAATATTTTGTTTGGATCTGATTTGGATGCTCAAAGATATCAAGAAACACTTCATAGATCTTCACTACTGAAGGACCTTGAGTTGTTTCCCCATGGGGACCTCACTGAAATAGGTGAGAGAGGAGTTAACCTGAGTGGAGGACAGAAGCAGCGAGTTCAACTTGCCCGTGCTCTTTATCAGAATGCTGATGTATATCTCTTGGATGATCCATTCAGTGCAGTTGATGCACATACTGCTACAAATTTGTTTAATGTAATGGAATTTTTCTTTCTTCACATACTGCATTTATATCTTCAGTGTCATTGTTTACTGAAAGATGGCAACAAAACTTGGCAGGAATACATCATGGATGGGCTTAAAGGAAAGACTGTCTTGCTCGTGACTCATCAAGTTGACTTCCTCCCAGCGTTTGATTCTGTTTTGGTAAATTTCATTCATCTTTAAGCATTGGTTATATCTATTGGGAAAAACAGTACAAATTTCCCCTTTGATTAAACCTGTTAGAAATTGATTGAATCTAAGAAGTATCAACTAGGATCAATTTATATCAGTTTAAAAATAATGTCCGAGACCGAACCTTAACTGTTGAATTATATGCATTTGACAATAATAATTTATTGAAAATTAATAATTAATATATAATTGTAAGTGAAGGCGAGTCTTGGAGTAATAGTAAGGTTGCTTCTTGTGACCCGAAAATCACAGGTTCGAGTCTAGAAAATAGCCTTATTGCAAATATACAAGGGTAAAACTATGTACAATTGACCCTCACACGTACCCTTGCAAGTTGAGGAGCCTTGTGCACTGAGATTTGCCCTTTTAATTTATAATTATAACTCAATAAATTACAACCATTAAATACATGTATCAACTGTTAAGATTTGATGAAAACTTATTATTTTCACATCCGTATAAGTTGATCCTATCCCATATCAATATTCCAAAAACAAATATTGAAGAATTACACATCAGGAACACAAAGCAATTTTAAAGCATAAAAGTTAAAAACCATACAACCAGTTTCGGAGTCCACCCAAAACTATTTCTCACTCAATCGTGAGTAATAATTCAGTTGCATTTTCATATTCCACAACATTACATATGTGCTTGGAAATTTTAGCTTTGCAGCAAATATAAGGAAGATTCCTTCTTACCTCTAGCCTTAACCAATGAGCCTCTGGTGAGTTTCCAATCTCCATCATCAAAAGTGCTACAAAACCCTTCATCATCTAATCTTAATAAAAATACAAACAGATATCTGGTACATTTCTAACATCTGAAAGAACAAGCTTAGATCCATTACTAGCTTCCAAGTGTACATCCGCAATGCCTAAAACCTCTAACAAGCCATCATTGCCCATCTTTCAAGGTGATGTGAAAAGATGCTCCACTATAAATAACCCAGCTAATCTCAGTGCTTGCAAAATTTAAATTATGATCATCACACAAAATGTCCTCGATCATACCCTTTTCTGTCATTACTGTTGTCATCATTTTTCTTCTCCCTTTTCAACTGAAAACAGTTCTTCTTGATATGACCTTTTTTGTCACAATAATAACATTCAACATTCTTGTACCCTGTTGATCTTGACTTGCTCCAACTTTGGTTTCTAGCTTGTGAACCTCTATCTCTAATCCTCCCTCTACTTTCAGTGACTAAATCACCAGAATGTGATGAAGAATATGAAGCTTGACTTTTCCTTCTCTTCTTCTCATTTAAAACAGCACCCTTAACAAAATCAAGTCTCATTTTACCCTCAAGAGCCAAATTACTCATTGACATACAAAATCTCTCCCGTGAATCTGGTAAGGTAGCAAGTAGCAAAAGTCCCAACACCTCATCATCAAAAGTAATTTTTTGTGACCGCAAGTTGATCTAACACTCCTTGAAACTCATTCAAGTGATCAGAAATTGATTTGCCATCCCTATATTGCAAACGCATGAGTTGATTTATCAGAAACATCTTGTTGTTGCTTTTATTTCGAGCATACAATAACTCGAGTTTAGACCATAAAGTTCGGGCATTTGATTCTTCACTAATGTGATTGAGCACAGTATCATCTACAAATTGTCGGATGAATCCACATGTAACTTTGTGATTTAGAGTCCACTTTTCATCACTAGTTGCAATTGGTTTCTCTTTAACAAACACTGGCTCATGCCAACCCTTTACATAAAGAAGATCTTCCATTTTGCCTATCCATAAATGATAGTTTCGTTCATTCAAACTAATCATTCTGTTCATATTCGATTCCATAGCTCAAATAAATCAACAATCTCTCTCTCTCTCTCTCTCTCTCTCTCTCTCAGCGCTTTTTGGGAAAAAATTTCACAAACCTTAGGAACCCTTCACAAGTTTGCTACTTCCTAAATCTTCTCTTACTGTAGCTGCCTCTGTTGTTGCCGCATCTTTTTTTCGTCTTTAAATTTTCTGATGCCACTCCTCACATAAGTAAACCCTAATTCTTTATTGAGCTGGACAAGGTTTCAAAGTTGGTTTGGATGGAATTTTTTTTTTCTTCCAAAAGTTATTTTTTTTAAGAAAAAAAAAAAAAAAACACTTCTCGTCTCCTTTGTTCGGATATTTGTTTTAAAAAACAGAAATTATAAAAAAAAAGTTAAAAAGATATTTTTTTTTTTTTTTTTTTTTTATAAGTTAAAATTTTTAACTTCTAAAAAAAACAGAAATCAAAAGTCAAATATTTATTTTCAAAATTAAATATTTTTAAAAAATATAAATAATTTTAACTTTTATAAAAAATACTTTTAAAATAAAAAAGAGATAAAAACTATTTTTTTTTTCTAAAAGCACAAACAAAACTGCTTGGAAGAAGCCCAACAATGTCATTATTCGTCTTTCTTTTCATTATGGTTAGTGTTCAAAAAAGCTATTGGAAGATGAAAGGAACCTCCCGGAGAGGAAATATTAATTTTTCCACTTTTAGGGTGTGCATGACAATCATTCTCTTTTTCATGCACTGCTTTTGAAAAGAAACAATTTTTTTCTATTTTTGTTCCTTGTAACAGTTTTTGACAAAAAAAAATGTGTTTGATAACATGTTTTATTTTTATTCTGAGAATGAGAATTGTGTTTGATAACACAACAAATAATAGAATAAAAAATCATTTCTATTAAGCATAAAAAAATTTCGGGTCATCACTTTCCTTTTCATATGGTGTGGTGGTAGCGGCGGTGGTGGTAATGATGGTGGTTGTAGTAATGGCGTCGTGGTGATAATGGTGGTGGTTGTAGTAATGGCGTCGGTGGTTGTAGTAATGGCGTCGTGGTGATAATGGTGGTGGTTGTAGTAATGGCGTCGTGGTGATAATGGTGGTGGTTATAGTAGTGGCATCGTGGTGGAGGTGATGGTATGGTGGTGGCAGCGATGACAGTAGTGGTGGCAATGGTAGCGGCGGTGGTGGTAGTGATGGTGGTGGTGGTGACGGTAGTGGCTACGGCGATGGTGCTAGTGATGATGACGGTGGTGTAGAGGTGGCGGTTGTGATAGCAATAATGATGGTGGTGATAATGGTGGCGAGGGTGGTGGTGGTGATAACATGGTGGTGGCGATGGTGTAGTGGTGGTAACAGTGGCATAGTGGCGATGGCGACGTCGATAGTGGTGGTGGTGGTGGAGACGATAGTGGCGGCCACAATGGTGATGATGACGACATGGTGCGGTGGCGGTCATAATGGAGGTGGTGGCGGCGGCGATGGTAGTGATGGTGGTGACAACAGTAGCTACAACGATGGTGATGACATGGTGGCGGCGGAGGCGATGGTGGTAATAGTAGTGGCAATGGTGATGGCATGGAAGCGGTGGCGGTGGCGGTGGTAGTGGTGACAACGGTGGTGGTGGTGATGGTAGTGGCTACGGCGATGGTGGTGGTGATGGTAGTGACAGTGATGGTAGTGGTGGTGGTGGTTATGATGGTGGCGGTGACGTATAGGTGGCAGTGGTAATAGCAATGGCCGCAACAATGGTGTTGATAATGGTGGCGAGGGTGGTGGTGGTGATGGTGATGACATAGCGGTGGCGGTGGCTATGGTGTAATGGTGGTAACGGTGGCATAGTGGCGGCAGCGACGGCGATAGTGGTGGTGACGACAGTGACTGCCACAATGGTGATGATGATGACATGGTGACAGTGGTGGTAATGGTGATGGCGGCGATGGTAGTGGTGGTGGTGATAGTAGTGGCTGCGACGTTGATGATGGTGATGACATGGTGGTGGTGGTGGCGGCGGTGGCGGCGATAGTAGTGATGATGTCGTGGTGGTGGTGGCAGTGGCTACAATGATGGTGATGGTGGTTGGTGATGGTGGTAGTGATAATAGTGGTATCGGTGATGGTAGGGATGGTGGTGGTGGTGACGTGGAGGTGGTGGTGGTGATACGACGATAGTGGCAGTGGTCGTATCGTGTTGGTGGTGGCGGTGATGATGATGGTAATGGTAGAGAGTAATTAAGAGATATAAGCGTTTCTCATTTTGTGCACGGGAACAAAAAAACAAAAAAAAATTATTCTTTTTTATGTTCCCCAGCACAAAAATCAAACCGGTTCATCCCGGGAACAAAAATATAAACTGATTTTACCAAACGAGTTTTCTACCCATTTTTGTTCCCTGGAGCATTGTCATGCGTACCCTTATAATTACAAAGGTTCTCAAATTCATAAATGAAGGATTTGTTTTTGAAGGAATAATTGGATCCATGGAAGTCTTGCAGGACGAATGTGATTTGAGATGCTAACGAGTTATAGTTCATTAATACTAAGGGTATACTTTTTTTTTAGTACATTAATTAATACTAAGGGTATGCTTTTGATGAGATGTATAAAGTTTGATAGTATAATAAGTTTATACTATATGTTATGATATTTTTAATTGTTTGGTGTCACAATCATATAGTATAAGCTTATACAATAGAGTCCCTTAATACATCAAAATGATGTATAACTTAATCAAGCCTAATGAGGTGTGATTAGGTCTGATAAGGGATTAATATATTAACATCGCTAACTAATACAATTCTCAAGAATTAATATATTAAAATAAAAATTAATTTTTGAACATATTAATTTTTAAAATATCAGATAATCTTATTTTTATAAAAACTAATATATTTTTTAGACACGCTGATCAATAGTTTTTTACAAAAATTAATATCATATACATATTTGGAAGCATTATATGAATTATTTATCAAATGATATTTTTATCAAAGGATACTTTTATAAAAAATATTTATTATCCTATCTAATATTAAACAGTGTATTACCAAACACTAGATGATATTATTTTATACAATATCATGTCAAACGCTAGATATTATTAAAATTTAATCAGGTCTTATACTAATAGACTTTATACTATCAGGCCTTATCTTATATACTGCAACAAACATGCCTTAGGGCTATATTACTATCATGTTACTTGAAGAAACAGTCTGCTGATACAATGAAGAAGTGTGGTTCACAAGTTTTTTTTTCTATTTTCTCATCTGACTTTCTCTCTCCTCTTCATTATACTTTTATGGCATAAACCGTGGCGGAGCCACGTTATTCCGACCTAGGGCCAAGGCCCTAGCTAATTTTTAAAAGTTAGCACGTTTTAGATATGGGTAACTACCCGTGGCAAAGTTGAAGGGATAAAATATAATGATTGGCACTAGCTAAAATTTCTTGGCCCAAGCTCATTATTTTATTTTTGCTGGCTCCGCCATTTGGGCATAAACATGCGAAATATCATTTCCTGGCATTGAATTTTCTTGCTTTCAACAACTATGGATGAATCTTATGGAGTGTGTACTATCTTTTACATTAGAAAGTATGACTAAAGTGAGTATATATAAATATCAAACATCACCAAACACGTCGATTAATCGGTAAGAGGTTGTTCAAATTTAATCAGTTAGTTTTGAATTCGAGTCCTTGGAAACGCGGTTGTGTTAAAATTTGATATAGAGAACTTTTCCTTTGCCACCATGTTGTTTTACCCGATGTTGTATTGACATCGACATGGGACACGAAACACGACATGACCCTCTGACACATTAATTTTAAAAATTAGATTTCGACACGTTAGGATACGTTTTGATATTAAATAATACTTTTAATTTATGTAGTGTATATTATATTTAATATTCAATAATCTACCAAAAAATAAAGCTAAACATATAATACCTATAATTTTTGCAAAGAAATATAAGAAATCCCAAATATTTATATTAATTTCAATAAAATGGTAATCGTAATTCAATAAATTTAATAGGTGGAACTAAAAATGTAATGTAACACAACATTTGAATCGTTTTTTGAGTCTCTGCAACGCGTGTTAGAGTGTTGGGGAGTATCAAAGTGTCAAGGAGTGTCGGGAAGTGTCGGATACATCACGTCAAGGCTTTTGAAGCGTCGGTGCTTCGTAGGTTTTACCCGACTCAAATTGGATTAATCGAATATTCAATAAACCTATAGATAATATCTAAAAAAAGAAAAAAAAGATCAAACATAACCTAGTTCTCTTTGGCCTCTTTTCATGCACTAAAGCAAAAGGCTTTTGAGTAACAGAGTATATCCCAACAGTTTTGACCATAAAAGTTGATATTTGACCTCTTGATTCTGTTTTATTCATTTGTGTTGTGCAGCATTTATGTTAATGTGGTTGAGTGAGCACTAAACTATTGTTGTTCAATTATTATTTGCGTCATTAATTCCTATTTGGACTTCCTAATTCAATTTCTTTTTTTCAGTTGATGTCAGATGGGGAAATCCTACAAGCTGCTCCATATCACCATCTGTTGAACTCAAGCAAAGAATTCCAGGACCTTGTCAATGCTCACAAGGAAACTGGTGGTTCTGACCAGCTTGTGAATGTTACTTCTGCACAGAGACAGACAAATTCTGTTAAAGAGATTACACAAACTTTCTTGGAGAAAAATTTTAAAGCAGCAGATGGAAATAAATTAATTAAGCAAGAAGAGAGAGAGATAGGAGACAAAGGGTTGAAGCCTTACTTACAGTATCTGAATCAGATGAAAGGCTATATATACTTCATTGTGGCTTCCCTTTGTCACCTTTCTTTTGTCATTTGCCAGATATTGCAAAACTCATGGATGGCTGCTAATGTTGACAATCCCCATGTCAGCACTTTGAGATTGATTCTAGTTTACTTCATGATTGGAGCTATTTCAACAGTTTTCTTGTTGATCAGAGGTCTACTTGTGGTTGCTTTAGGTCTTCAATCATCAAAAAATTTATTTTTGAAGTTAATGAACTCCCTTTTTCGTGCACCCATGTCTTTTTATGACTCTACACCTTTGGGAAGGATACTTAGTAGGGTAAGCATGTTAAACAATTTTATGTTTATTTTTTTTCCTTGCAATGAAAATGTAATGGAAGTAATAGTGTTCTGATTCTCATTTTCCCTTGTTTAGGTCTCATCAGATCTGAGCATTGTGGATCTTGATGTCCCATTTACCCTCACTTTTACTGTGGCAGGTACTATAAATTGTTATTCCAATCTTACAGTTTTAGCAGTTGTCACTTGGCAAGTGTTGGTTGTCTCTATACCAATGATTTACATTGCAATTCGCTTGCAGGTAATGAACAAATTCTTCTTTGAGTTATATTGCAATAGTAAAATGTTGTCTTCTTTTTTAATTAACATTGAGAAAACCATCAAATTTAACTACATAATGCTCATTCTTCTTTGAAAGGGTGCTTCAGCTTTTATCTTTTTGTAACTTATTAATAATTTATTTATGGAATATAAAATGTTCTTGCTTGGAAAGTAAACATGGTATTTTTATTTTTTTTTTAAATAGAGATACTACTTTGCCTCTGCAAAAGAAGTGATGCGGATGAATGGCACAACAAAATCCTTTTTGGCTAATCATTTAGCTGAAACTGTTGCTGGGGCTGTGACAATAAGGGCTTTTGAGGAGGAAGATCGTTTTTTTAAGAAGAATCTTGATCTAATTGATACCAATGCTAATCCTTTCTTCCATAGTTTTGCCTCAAATGAGTGGTTGATCCAAAGGTTAGAAACAGTTTGTGCATTTGTTCTTGCCTCCGCGGCTCTTTGCATGGTTATGCTTCCTCCTGGGACTTTAGCCTCTGGTGAGACTTCAATTATTGTCATCATATATATGTCATTGTTAGAGTCTTCTAATAATCTTGCCAATCATATGCTTTTATCCTCAAACGATAGCATTATTTCTCAGATGCAAGTTTCTTATTTTCAATATCCATTATTCCAGGATTTATTGGCATGGCCCTTTCTTATGGCCTTTCACTAAACGCTTCCTTGGTATTTTCCATTCAATTTCAATGCACTCTAGCAAATTATATAATATCTGTGGAGAGGCTAAATCAGTATATGCATATACCAAGTGAGGCCCCAGAAATGATAGAAGGAAATCGTCCTCCTAAGAATTGGCCACTTGCAGGAAAAATAGAAATAAATGACTTGCAGGTAATTGGTACTTAAAAAGCATAATGTTCATAAAAATCTTTTCTTACTTTTTATTTGGGTTTATTTACTGCAGATCTCAAACTAGACCCCAACTAGTTTGGGATAAAGGTGATGTTGATATTAATTTTGTTAATGAAGTGAGCTGCATAATTTGCTTGATCATACCAAAACAGATACGATACAGGCCTAATGGACCACTTGTACTCCATGGAATCACATGCACATTTAAAGCAGGACACAAGATTGGTATTGTTGGTAGGACAGGTAGTGGGAAGTCCACTCTTATAGGAGCTTTATTTCGTCTTGTGGAGCCAGCAGGAGGAAAAATTGTAGTTGATGGCATAGATATCTCATCTATTGGCCTTCATGATTTGAGGTCACGTTTTGGTGTTATACCTCAGGATCCTACCCTTTTTAATGGGACAGTTAGATATAATTTGGACCCTTTATCTCAACATTCTGATCTAGAGATATGGGAGGTAAAACATGCTACATTCTGTTTATCTTTGCTTTGCATAGAAAATGTGGACTAACTCTTGCTTGATATGAAGGTTCTTGGTAAGTGTCAGTTGCGAGAAGCTGTCCAAGAGAAAGAAGAGGGCTTAAACTCCTCAGGTACACATCAGAGTTTCATTTTTGTAACTATGTAGTAAGCATTTTGTTAAAGAAATATAAAAATCATGAGTCATCACTTATCATGGTATTAGAGCAAAGATGATTACGAGGTCACGAGTTTGATCTTCACCGCCTTACTTTCTAGTGAAAATAAGTAAGCACAAAATAGAATAAAAAAATTGAACTAGTATAATATCCACACTTTAAGCCTAAAGGACTATTGTGTGAGGGGGTGTATTAAAGAAATATAATATAAAAATCATTGAAACTCCATCACTTACGAGCTTAAACTTTTGGGATGAGATGGTTCTTTACATATCTCTTTCATAGTTAGTAGTAATTACTAGTAACAAATTTTTACACAGTTGTTGAAGATGGATTAAACTGGAGCATGGGACAAAGGCAGTTATTCTGTTTGGGGCGTGCTCTTTTGAGGAGAAGTAGGATATTGGTGCTGGATGAAGCAACTGCATCAATTGATAATGCAACCGATTTGATTCTGCAGAAAACTATTAGGACTGAGTTTGCAGATTGTACAGTGATCACAGTGGCACACAGGATTCCAACCGTTATGGATTGCACTATGGTTCTTTCAATAAGTGATGGTATGTTTAATATTGACTGTCTCTTTTATCTCAATTAACAAATACTTTTTCAGACTAGTCAGTCTATAACTCCATTGGCATTTTCTTGTGTTGAGATTAAACAATCCTTTGCTAATATGTGGACTAGGTAATGCACATAATGTAGTTTATCTGTTCGTCACTAAAAATTTAACTATACCACTTGATTTGGCACACACCAAACATAGGTTTGTTGTTGAGGGTAATTAACAATGAGGTAGTTGATCTAACATTTGGACTTCTATGGCGCATTGATCCAAGGTAAAATATGGGGTACTTGATTTTCACACTTGAACTTTTATTAGAAGAAAGAAAAGTAAATAAAATGTTTGATCATTTACTTGTTTACTTCAAAGAAAAGGAAATTTATGACGATTGTGTGTACAGGAAAATTGGCTGAGTATGATGAACCAATGAACTTGATGAAGAGAGAAGGATCACTGTTCAGGCAGCTTGTCAAGGAATACTGGTCTCATTTTCAGTCTGCAGAATCACATTGATGCTGACAATTAATTATCTTTTTTTATGCAGCACTGTTCAAGAAAATTTGATCAGATATATGATGTAAAATGTGTTTTGTTAGGATAAGTATGAGGCCTGAGAGGTAGGAAAGGAATGTGGGGAATGAAAAGAAAGGTGCAAGAGGATTCAAATGCACTACTTCGAGGATGGTGTATGAGCCTTATTGAAAGATTTTGTTTTTGAAGGCGAAGTCCTTGCTAACGAAGTTAGTCTATAATCGAAAGACTAGTTTCATATTATAATATTCTATATTGTGCATGCGTGATTAATGTAACTATGAACTATATAATTAGAGAAATTATTTTCTCATATAGTAAGAAAGAATTATCTTATGCTATAAATACATCAATAAATGTGTCTTGTTATTTATTTATTTTATTTTTTTAACATATGATGGAACTCACCATATATTGTGTCTATCAAATAACAGCAGCATCTCATACAATATGAGATTAAATGTTGCAAATAATTATTATTGCTCAGCTTTAAAATGTACTAGTTCAGGAAAGATAACCACAATATACTTGCTCGACTTTTTTTTATTACTTGTTACGACTCAATGTACTTGCAAAAATAATATAAGTACAGAAGTATATTTTAACCTCATAAAAAGCATGGAGCTACATTGTTAACTTGGAGTGGGTGAGTGTTATTGACCCTTAATATTTTTAAATAAATTTAAAATGGCAAATTGATTGAAACAAATCAATTTTTTATTTTTCATTTTGGTAAGAACAAAACAATTTTTTTTTTTTGATTACAGAACAAAACAATTTTTAAAGACAACCAAAATTGATTCATTTGATTAACTTTTCGCTCATGACAACTGTATAACTTGAATTTAAAATCCAAACATTTTCTTAATGGTGATTCACATTGAAATTGATAATTTGCAACTTTATCTAAGAAATATAAATAGCTTTCCCGATTTTTCAAATTAAAAATCTATAGTATTACTCGATACAACATTTTTGTTTTGCTGTGACCTTATACAGTTAAGTACATGAGGGGAAAAAACAAAGAAAAGTACTAATTTTACGGGGATAAGTTATCTTACCTACTATTTTTTTTGTCTACCAGCCTCCAACACCATTAGATCAAAATCTTAACTAACATTTATCTTTCTTTCTCTTCTTGAGATTCTAATCTAATGGTGTTGGAGGATGGTAGGCAAAGATAAGCAAAAAAAGTGATAGGTAGAATAACATATCCCATTTTACGGTGGTAATGTCTTTCCATCGAAAATGGACGGTGCCTCGTGCCCTGCACGTGGAGATGACAATCAAATCAAAACCACCTGCAAAATTACCTGAAACACTTATGCAGGATAACGATCTACTAATCTTACTCTTAACTCTTTATTTTGTTATATTATTATTATAGATAGGATATTGTAACAATTGATTAATGTTATTATCAATTAATTTTATTATTAGATCGATTATATTGATCCAATAAATAATTATATTTATTTTTATCTTTGTATGGTTATGATTCCCTATATTTAATGCGAAAGAATTAATAATGAAAAATCATAACTATACAAAAATGAAAATAAATATAAAGTATTAAACATGAAGAACCATAATCATACAAAGATAGAAATAAATATAGTCGTTAGATCAACATAATCAATCTAACAATAAATGATTGTTGTAATATTATTATTATTATTATTATTGTTATTGTTTCATTTATCTTCCAAATTCATCACTCAAATAACCAAACTAGCACAAAATAGAGTCAGCAACAAAACATGTCCACCATGTCATCCTCAACATTCACAAACTCCAATGCCTCACTCCCACCTTCTCCAATCTCTGCATTCCTTTCAGGCTCTTCCCAAGTTCCAATCTTTCACCCTACCCTTTTCCCCAAACCCCTCCACTGTCCCTACCCACTTTCCATTTCATCCAGAAAACCCATGACCACCCCAGTTTTCTGCAAGTCCCCTGAAGCAGAAGAAGAGCTCTCACTCCCACCAGAAGATGAGTGGCTTCAGAAGCTTCCAGAAAAGAACAAACCCCTCTATTCACACAGCTTGCCTTGCATTGAGGCATGGCTGAAGAGCCTTGGGTTTTACCAGAGCAAGGATGACAGGGCTGTGTGGCTTGTACACAAGCCTGATTGGCATGCTCAGCTATCTTTGGATGTCACTGATCTCTACATAAGGTGGGTTTTCTTTTCTTATTCTTAAGGTTATTTTTGTGTTTTTCTGTTGTGGGTTCTTGTGCTTATGCTGTTTGAGTTTATGGGTGTGTGTGTGTGTGTTTCATTTAAGTGTATGAATGTGTACACAAGGTGCTATCCACATTTGTGTGGTTTACAATTGCTAATTGGATTTTTTTTGAATGGCTTGACTTCCATTGAATTTTCTAAGCAACATTTGCTTTGTCTATTGAATAATTGACCGAATTGCTAGAAGATAAGTGTGCTATTGCATGCTCACAATTCATTTTCTCATATTTGTTGTTGTTATTGTTGTTGTTTCTCCCCCTGCATAGACGTGTCCTCGGTCAAATATAATATCACAGCTGTAAACTTGCCTAAGATATTGCTTTATATATGTGTTCTTGATTGAATATAGAATGAAGAACAGTGAACACTCTTACTGTCCTAATTAAGAACTAGGGTATTGGAACTTGAAAGTAAACTCATTTATTTGGTTCCTGATATTTTCTACTATCATTGATAATTGTCCATTGTTTTTTCTACTGCTCTATTGATCAACCCAAAAACACACAAACTTAGATATTTTTCATCTCATCATGCCTTGTTATTTTGACCGAATAAAAAAGCAAAGGGAAATTCCTGCACAAGGCTCCCCAGCTTTGCAAGGGAGTGGGTGATGGTCAACTATACACCATCTTATACTTGCATTTTTGCAAAGAGTTTGTTTCTAAAACTCAAACCTGTGACCAGACCATACAACTGCTCCAAGGCTCACCCTTGTTATTTTGAATAAATATTCATTTTTTTGGGGGTAACGACATTAACTATCTTTTACAATATTCAATGTTAAATTCAAATGTGCATGGAACAAAATCTTAAAATATGAACTTTACAATCAAGAATTTGGATGAAACTCCAATGCTGCTAATCATAGTTATGGTTACAGTCCACAGAATATTGAATGTACAGTAGAATGGTTAAAATTTGACCATTAGCTTTTTTTTGGTGGTTGCTAGTTCATTGTTTTGTTAATTGTAGCATTTTAGCTTTTTGATATTCACTGGTAGGTTGAATCAAACATGATACAACTGAACTTAATAGATTTGTTTTATTTTGTAATAAGAACCTTAGGATGCACCATCCCAAAAGCTATCTTTTACAATATTTAATGTTAAATTCAAATGTGCATGGAACAAAATCTTAAAATATGAACTTTACAATCAAGAATTTAGATGAAACTCCAATGCTGCTAATCATAGTTATGGTTACAGTCCACAGAATATTGAAAGTACAGTAGAATGGTTAAAATTTGACCATTAGCTTTTTTTTGGTGGTTGCTAGTTCATTGTTTTGTTAATTGTAGCATTTTAGCTTTTTGATATTCACTGGTAGGTTGAATCAAACATGATGCAACTGAACTTAATCGATTTGTTTTATTTTCTAATAAGAACCTTGGGATGCACCATCTCAAAAGCTAGCTCAAAGAGTGAGAGTGCCCAAGGCCTTATAAACCCCACATTAGTTGCTCATACAACCAATGTGGGACTTCAAGTCCCATACCTTGAAAATGGGTCCGAACATTTTCCCTTCCTTTTGTTAAACAAGAGAGATCTAGGAACAATGTGTATATTAGTAACTGTGGTGCATAAAAGTAAACTGTAACAAACCCTTTTTCTTTTATGTTTTTAATATAAAAATATATCAAGTAGTTGTCAATTACATATATCTGCAAAAGGACTAAAAACAATCGGCAAGCTAAATGGTGTACTTGAAAGAAAAGGGTATTTGAAATATTATTGAATTGTGTAAATAATCTGTACAAAGAGGTCTCTATTTATAGAGAATGAAAACCCTAATACTTGACCTAATGGGCTTGGCCCAATACAACAAATACTAATAATAATAAAATAACAAATATTTACAACACTCCCCCTCAAGCTGAGGAATAGATATTTATCATTCCCAGCTTGCTAATAAGTTCTTGAAATCTGTCTGAAGGAAGTCCCTTTGTCAATAGATCAGCTAATTGACGCCCAGTGGGAATGTATGAAGTGGTAATCAACCCGCTATCAAGTTTCTCTTTGATGAAATGGCGGTCGACCTCAATATGTTTAGTCCGATCATGTTGAACCGGATTATGAGCTATACAAATAGCGGACTTATTGTCACATAGCAGCTTCATAGGTCCCTCACATTTTATTTTGAGATCATCAAGTATATTTTTCAGCCATTGTAACTCACAAATGCCTTGAGCCATAGCTCGAAATTCAGCTTCTGCACTTGATCTGGCGACCACATTTTGTTTCTTATTTCTCCATGTCACCAAGTTACCGCAAAGAAACATGCAGTAACCAGTGGTAGAAAGGATAGCCCAATAAATAGAGATAAATGAAGACTAAATTTTTTAAGTGAAATCATTAAAAAATAGATTTAAAATTGAATGGTCTTTGTAAAGACATAATATATATTACATAGAACACAATGGCATTGTTTTATTTATATATATGGCTGACCCATGTAGGAAAATGCATTTGTTCTTGTTGGTTTCAGTCTAAGTATGAGTCCACATATAATATCAACCATTTCAAAATAGGTTTAATACTTTGGCTGGCATTTATGTTAAGTTTTCCTGTATAGAAACGAGCTGCCATCTAAGGTTTTGTTTCTAAGAACTCGTGAATTTGAGTAGATAGTAATGCTTGAGTTTGATGAGAAAAAAAGTACCAGATAATGAATGTGATTCGAATCTTGAAATATTCCTCTTTGAATGTCTTATGCTTTGTCTGCCTGTTATTCTTCTTTTCAAACTGTGCTTTCTAAAAGATAAAGAAAGCAGCTAGATAAATAGCATGGAAAACATTATACATGGAACCAAGACAAAACTTTTACCAGGAAAGTTAAAATTTAATTCCAAATATATAAGATGGCTGATGCATGAAATTTGCACTTATTGACTTGAAGTCACAAAAATAAAAGGCAAAAAAGAAAGTGCACTCTCTCAAAAGAAAAGTATATGCTCGTGTTTCGAGCTAAGTTTTAATACCATTTATCTCTTGAGGGCCACGTCTCATAATATTGGGCCTCATTGTTAGTGATTCTTTTGTATGGACCATATGGTAGACTCGACCTCATGAATTTATCATCACTTCACCGTGATTTTTGAATGGACAACATATTAGTTTCTTCTGCACAAATTTCTTACAGTTTCTCTGTAGCATTGATGGTTGTATACAATTGTGGCAGTGAATAGATGTTGCAAATCAGGCCCTTTTGACTCATTTAATTTAAAAAGGAAATATTTTATTTCTGGATTAGATTGAAAATTCAAATATTTTATCAAAATAATATTGTGAGATGTCCACGGATAAATGCACACTACAAGTCACACACTATTTTTGTGCAAGACTTCAATGCGCACTGCACTGAAGTGGCGCATAGGAATTGTGTACAACTTGCAGTGTCGGCCACATGACTGATGCACCTTTGCCAATGCACAAGTCTTTCATCACTTCATACAAGACTTGAACACGTAAATATCATGTGAATCTCGCGACATTATTTTGGTAAAATGTTTGGATTTTGAATGAATCCGGTAAAATATTTTCCCTTAATTATGGTCAAAACACATGCAAATCAGTTAGTAAAATACTTTTTTGCGTCCTCAAAGAGTTGGTAGCATGCTGCCATATAGATCCAGTCCAAGCCATATTGGAGCATTGGAAGTACCATACAAGTATTAGTTACCACCTAATGCTAAGATGTAACTAGCAATTATGATGCTAACAATGAGAATTATTATAGATGACAATCATAATGGAGAATGCTAGGTCACCCCAAAAGACAGACAACTTCTAGAGATACCAACATGTCAGTGTCTAACTTGTCCGGAGGTAGATGCTGCTTCTTTGAAATACATATAGAGAAACTGTTAAAAAAAAATCATTGTTCCTGATATAGTAGTAGCTCCTTAGTCAAAAAGGTTATATAGTTTATGTGAATGCTTTTGGATGGCTGCAAGTAGAACTTTAGTGTTCTACAAGCTGATGACATTGGAAAGGTCTAAGTTGTAGGTGGATCTTTTTGTTTAACTTCACATTAAAGGTTCATTCTTATGCCTGTAAAAAGACATGATTAAAACATAAAAATGGTCCCAAAAGCTAATGGGTCCTACTTGTGATGGGTCTTGAAGCTCAAGTGCAAGTCATTCCCATATGGAATCTAACCCAAAGTTTAGCTGGCCCAATGTTAGCCAGCTAAAAGAGTGGACATCACACACTTGAGAAGAAAGCATTTAAAAAGGTTTTGATACTATGTAAAGAACTTTGAGGTCACCACCCCAAAAGCTAGCTCAAAGGGTGGGAGTGCCCAAGGCCTTATAAAGGCCACATTAGTTGCTCATACAACCAATGTGAGACTATATATCTCAACACGCCCCCTCACACGAGAGCCCACTGGGCTTGAAGAGTGGAATGCAACAGGCCCAACCTACCCGTGCTAAGAAATTCCACAAGAGAAAGTGGGGGACGGCGAGGCTCTGATACCAACTTGAAAGAAAAGGGTATTTGAAATATTATTGAATTGTGTAAATAATCTGTACAAAGAGGTCTCTTTTATAGAGAATGAAAACCCTAATACTTGACCTAATGGGCTTGGCCCAATACAACAAATACTAATAATAATAAAATAACAAATATTTACAACAGATGTTTACCGGGAACTAAGATAACCATTGTTAAAATTTCAAGTGCTATTGGTGGTCACGTTCTATTCTAGAATGGACATATCAATACATTCATGTATTGCTTCCAAAATTTCAAAACGTTTACTATAGATTTTAAAATATGTGTTTTACGGTTAAAGACAGGTTTCTCTTTGATTAAAAGGGAGGAGAAGAGTAATGTGCATTTTGAAGAAGAAAGAGGAGTAACTATAGTGATGAAATTAGAAAGATGTGGAGGTTGCTCCTTTCCAATTTTATGTTTCTCATATCACCTATCAGATGTAGTTGCTTTCTTCTAAAAGAGTGAGGAGGATGTGTCAGTCAGAAAGTTTGCAAACCCAAAATATGAATGCTTTCTGTTTCAATTGAGAAAAGTTGAATTAGTAGATAATTGGATCTTAAAAAATAATTTGGTGTCACTATTTGAATATGAATAAGAAGAAGACGGAAATTACTTTGTTGTCTATTCATTTTTGAAAAACTGGTGATTTAATTTTTCCTAGAGATTCTGCTGATTTTTGGAAAGTCTCTGAAGAGAATGTCCAGGGACTATCAAATGTAAACTTGCATTTTTGTGATTAACTTCTTGTCGATATCTGATTTCTCTGCTGGGGATAAAAGAGGGGTGAGGCTGCACTTTCTCTCTTTGATGCTTTACATCCTTCACTAAGTCATATACGATACAGATTGTAAATTAAGTTTTATTACTGAATAAATTGCTGGTCTTCTAACAAATTGGATGTGAAATACTTGGTAACTATATATTCAGGAATTCCACTGTGTAAGCCCATGATGGATTTTCCCTATTAAGTTAATGTCAATGTTAAATATAAAGGGTGAGTTTTAGTGCTCTTCTTGTAGACATTGAAGAGTTTTAATTTGGTGCAGGTATTTGAAGAGTGGACCTGGGAATCTTGAGAAAGATGTGGAGAGGAGGTTTAGTTATGCTTTGAGTAGAGAAGACATTGAGAATGCTGTACTTGGAGGACCATAGTCATTTTGCTTTCTAGCTGGCAAATATACAATGGCTTTATTCCTTGTTTGAAATAGTTAATCAATTCATATTTTAAATGTTTATAACTTTCATGTCAGAATGCCGTTCTAATGGAAGTACTAAAGAAATGTTTTACAATGGAATGAGGTGTTGATAAAACTAAAGAATGAGAATCTGTGTGATGACTGTTGCTACTACTTTCTAGTATTACCTGGAGGTTCGGTGCTGTAAATTGACTCAAGCTTTACAGCATTTACTTGTAGTACTACTCTATAACCAAAAGCATTAATTTTCACATATTGATTATAATTTTCAATATTTGATAGATAGTGGAAACTTAATGTTACGTTGCCAATTACCATGATGTTCCCCTTGTTTCCCCTTAACAACATTAATACTTTTAAAAGTGGTGTTTTGTATCAGGAATGTTTCAAGATTCACGGAAAATTGAAATGGGAATAAAAGATTTTTGACATAAGAGATAAATTTTTTTTATTCCCAAGTGTAAATGATAACTATTAATTAAAATTTGAGAATGAGAAGGAAAATTTTCATTCCGACATTCATACGTGAAAATAAAACTTTCCTTTGAAAATGAAAAAATAAAATAAAAATTGAACTAGAAATTATTAAATTACCCCTCGAATTTGTTTACCAATTTTTACTCGATTCTGTCTGCTAATCTGCTATGCTTTGCTTCCATAGACCTTAGAATTTAGGTATCAGTATAATTTCCTATGCCTTATAATTGTTTTTTTTTTTTTTGAATTTAAATATTGGCTAAATTACAATTTGAAATATTTTACTGAAAATAAAAAAAATCTAATATTAAACTTTAATTGATGATAATAAATTTGTTACCATCAATTATAAATTTGATAATGGACTTATTTTTCATTTTGGGCCAAAATAATTTGAAATATTGAGTTAAAATGAGAAAAAATATTAACTATCAAATTATGATTGTTGGTAATAAATTTAGTATTTTTAAATTTAAAAAAAGTAATCATTTCGCCAAATAGGGTCCCAACTCCCAATTCATCTCTTGTTGTATTATCCCAAATGGAGTTTCTTCTTTCTTTTTTTTCACTCAATCTTAATTGTTCTACTAATACAAAGGAAAAGAAGAAGAAAAAATTGAAACTCAGATTTTGCTTAACAAAGCAATGCTGTCAGACTTAACCAAAGTAACAGCTTCACATTCATGAAAACTTTTACCACGCTGTCTGGCCACTTTCCCGAGTTACAAGCCTTGGTTTCTTCAATCCGAAAATCATTGTTATCGCCACAAAGCCCAGTTCTTGCTGTAGAACTTCTGGGCAAAGCATTAGACCTATACCCAGATATCAAAACCTTGAAAAATGTCCACTCTAAGATTTTTTATCTCAATTTTCATGAAAACCCATCTCTGGGAATCAAACTCATGAGGGCCTATGCTGCCTGTGGAGAACCCAGGTTGGCACGTAAGGTGTTTGATGAAATTCCTGACAGGAATGTTGTTTTCTATAATGTCATGATCAGGAGCTATGTGAATAATCATTTGTACAATGATGCATTGCTTGTTTTCAGGGTTATGGTTAATGGTGGGTTTAGACCTGATAATTATACCTACCCTTGTGTTCTGAAGGCTTGCTCTTGCTCTGACAATTTGAGGTTTGGGTTGCAGCTTCATGGAGGTCTGTTGAAGGTTAGGTTGGATTCAAATTTGTTTATTGGGAATGGCCTCATTGCCATGTATGGCAAATGCGGTTGCTTGCTGGAAGCGCGGCATGCTCTTGATGAAATGCAGAGCAAGGATGTTGTTTCGTGGAACTCAATGGTTGCAGGGTATGCACAGAATATGCGGTTTGATGATGCATTGGAGATTTGCCGGGAAATGGAGGATTTGAGACAGAAACCAGATGCGGGTACAATGGCTAGTCTCTTGCCAGCAGTAACTAACACTTCATCTGAAAATGTTTTGTATGTTGAGGAGATTTTTGTGAATCTGGAGAAGAAGAGTTTGGTCTCATGGAATGTGATGATAACTGTATATATGAAAAACTCAATGCCCGTAAAAGCTGTTGATTTGTATTTACAAATGGAGAAATGTGGTCTGGAACCAGATGCAATCACTTGTGCTAGTGTTCTTCCAGCATGTGGGGATCTTTCGGCTTTGTTGTTAGGAAGAAGGATTCATGAGTATGTTGAGAGGAAGAAACTACGTCCAAATTTGCTACTGGAGAATTCATTAATAGACATGTATGCTAGGTGTGGATGTCTAGAAGATGCACAAAAGGTTTTTGACAGAATGAAGTTTTGCGATGTTGCATCATGGACTTCATTGATATCTGCCTGTAGTATGACTGGACAAGGCTGCAAAGCTGTCACACTCTTCACAGAAATGCAAAATTCAGGTCTAAGTCCAGATTCTATCGCCTTTGTTGCAATTCTCTCAGCTTGTAGCCATTCAGGATTACTGGATGAAGGGAAATTTTACTTTAAACAGATGACAGATGATTACAGAATAACACCAAAAATTGAACACTTTACTTGTATGGTGGATCTTTTAGGACGCGCTGGGCGAGTCGATGAGGCCTACAATTTCATCAGACAGATGCCAATGGAGCCTAATGAAAGAGTTTGGGGGGCACTGCTTAGTTCTTGTCGGGTGTACTCTAACATGGATATTGGACTTTTAGCAGCTGACAACCTACTTCAGTTGGATCCTGAGCAATCTGGTTACTATGTGTTGTTATCTAATATTTATGCAAAGGCTGGTAGATGGAAAGAAGTAACATCTATTCGATCATTAATGAGGAGAAGAAGAATTCGAAAAATGCCAGGCATCAGCAATGTAGAGCTGAACAATCAGGTCCACACTTTCCTCGCGGGTGACACTTCACATCCACAGTCAAAGGAGATATACGAAGAGCTAGGTGTGCTGGTGGGGAAGATGAAAGAGTTAGGTTATGTACCTGAGACTGATTCTGCACTTCATGATGTGGAGGAGGAGGATAAGGAATGCCATTTAGCTGTTCACAGTGAGAAGTTAGCTATCGTGTTTGCTATTTTGAATACCCAAGAGTCTCCAATTAGAATTACGAAAAACCTTCGTGTTTGTGGAGATTGCCATATTGCAGCCAAACTTATCTCTAAGATAGTTGAACGTGAAATTGTTGTTAGGGACACCAATCGATTCCACCATTTTAAGGATGGTATATGCTCTTGTGGTGATTATTGGTGAGGTTCCTGTTGAAAATTTAACTGGAACCTACCACTGTAGTTGAGGCTGGTTTAGGCCTTCTGAAGCAAACCGCAATTTGGCAACTTACATGATCCTGTATGTGATGGCAGAGAATTCTTTTATTTTTTAATTTTTTGGTACAATGAAACAATAAGGGGGCGAGCTTTAGAGCAGCGATAAGGTTGTTTCTTTTTGATCGGAAGATACAGGTTCGAGATTAAAAAACGGTTTCTTTGCATTTGTAATGCTAAAATTGCAAACAATCGACCCTGACCCTGACAATGTTAGGAAGCCTTGTGCACGGTTTTCTCCTTTTGGAACAATGGATAACAAGATCTGGAATAGAAGGGAATAAATGATCTATTGGAGGATCAATCCTCCAACATCATCACACTCCAGTCTTATAGGCTCAAACCGGTGTTAGTTGATCTTCATGTTCGATTACAAAGATTTCCTTTTTGATGCACGAAATGAGTGTTATTATCTTGCCTTCTCTTAGCATTTGTGCTGTTACTATGTTATTTTAAGGTAGCTATTTACATTGGCTATGGCTTTTGGCTGGAACATGACTCTTTTCAAGTGAGCAACTAAGGCTCTTCTTTTCTTGATCTAATTTAAAATAATTTTGATATTTACCCATTAAATTTTAAGAATAAGTACACTTTTCAATCTAGAGGAGTTTTTTCTGATTGACACTGGTAATTTCAATTCTAGTTAGGGTATCTCAGGACTATTTGGATTTTGGACCGCAGGTTGAGCAAAATAAAGGATTAAAGTAGGGAGAGACTGAATCTATGACATTTTACTTGTCACTTTTGAGGAGTTTCTGGATCGGGCTTTTTGACCCTTATGCCCCTTAATTAATAATTAATTACCAAATTGCCCCTCATTCAAAACTATTTCGAAAATTTACCCTCCCCAACAAACATAACACCAATCTGCCCCTGTTTGAAACCCCAAGGGTACCCGGGCACATTTTATCTACCCGGGTAAATTTTGAAACTTTTTATCTACCCGAGTATGTAGGGGTGTACAGATTCAATTCTTATCTGGGAAAATGTTTGAATTATTTACCCGGGTAGAGGTGACCCGGGTAAATCGCGTCCAGAAACCCCAATATGTATGGGTTTCGGCCATTGTTGCGAGGTATAGGGTTTTTGAAACCCCAAAATCTTTCTCTCTTACCATACCCATTTACCCCTTCCCCGAGTCAGTTAAGGTTATTGTATTACACATCAATTACCAAGATGCTAACAAAATGGATTGAACAGCACCTGCTGCTGCATCTGCAACTGGTCTACCCGGGTAACTCGTAATGATATACCCGAGTACATCTTACCCGGGTAGGTGGTACCCGGGTAGACCAGTTGCAGATGCTGTTGCAGATGCTGTTTTGGCAATTTTTGTTGCATTTTGGTAATTGTTGTGCAATACCTACATAAAGTGGGGGTGGATTGATTTCGTAGAAATAGGATGCAGTAATCAAGATGTGCGCCAATCAAAGTTGAAAATGAATAATAAACTACTTTGGGTTGAATTGATTTCCAAATTAATTATGACAATATTAATGCAAGGTCCCATACTAATGCATAGAACCAACAAGTTAACGTGCGCAAAACGAAAATTTCATTCATTCAAATTTTGAACATCCAGTACAAAAACATCCAAGCAATGTAGGTAAAGTTCCTAAATGTACCAAAATGACTACATTACATCAAACTAAATCAATGATATGAAACCCTATGGACACACTAATCCGATGTCGTGTCCTCCCCATTCTCTTCATCCGATTGTGTGTCATCCCCATTGTCATCATCCTCCTCCTCCTCCTCCTCCTGAGTATGGGCACCCTCGCCAATTAAACCCTCCAAGCGTGAAACCCTTGTGTCCAACCGTGCAACCCTTGTGTCCATCTGGTTTCGCCACTTGCTCGTGCTCTGTCTATATCCTCTAAAGTCAGTAGTCAGATCATATAAGTATGCAATGACATGATCAAGTGTCCATCCACCCTCAGGATTTTTGGTGGTCGCCGACTAATGGGACGTGTCGGTCTGACATCAACCTCAGCAACGCCATCATCATCGTCATCATCATCAAGGCCTACATCATAAACCATGAAAAACAAACTTCAATACCACATTAAAAATTAAACAACACATTATTGCATAAACTCATAAAGACCAACACATCACCTGCAGGTGCATCCTCCATCTCAGCATCGTGGTATGGGAAGATAAATTTGCCTTCTTCCACGTCCAGATAAAAGTCTATGAGATTAATGTTTTCACCAAATTTTCCAGCCTCTGGCGGTCTTCAAGGTCTCTGTTGCCATAGGCACTCCAAATATATTCTTATGCACCAGAAATGCAAAAGGCAATTCAGCCTTCTTTGACTTGGCTGCCTTCCACATCAGTATGAGTAATGCCTCCAGTTCACCTGCTGACTGTTTAGGGCCCACATGATAATAATCATTCCAGCACCTTTGAGTGATAATTGATAATTGTGTCACCACATAATTTTTGCGAGCAGAAACACAAGTTGCTAACAGGATAATGAGCAAAATTTTTATTTTTTTAATTTTTTTTTCCCGGTTATAATCCCAAATATATATGTTTATGATATAGATTTTCCTGAGACACCATCATATCGAACCCCAGTAGTCCGTCCAGATAGGAGCCAGTGAGGCAATGGATATCAATCCCGCATACACGGGAAGTCAGTCGCCTTGCAGTCAAGGTTCTGGTAGAAGGCTCTTACCATAACCTCCGAGTATGGGCACCGCATCTCCGCCAGGTGAAGTAAATGTGTCTGCTCAAGAAGCGGCACGATGTCAAAACGCTCTAGGTTGAAGAATGCCGAATCCAGTGATGCAATATTCCGGGTCATGAAAAACTTCACGAACTTCTCGTGTGAAGGAATGTCATCCTCAAACAAATATCCGAACGTCAAGTCCGGAGCCTGACTCGAAGCAGCCTGGGGCTGAGAGGATGACGACCCATCGTGACGACTCTTGGTTCTTCTCTCGGAATGGGTCACTGGCAGCTTTGAAACGCGTCGAGAGGTCATTGTGTCACACTATTAAACTGAAAAAATAACCAAAATCAGAAATTAGATACATGTTAGGGTTAGGGTTAGGGTTAGGGTTAGGGTTAGGGTTAGATTCAGGGTTAGGGTAAGCGTATGACATACAAATTGATAAAATAATTCGGACAGAATCAAATGATATAAACGAAAACAATGAATCAGAACAGAAATCATAACATAATTGAAAAAACTGAAAAAAAAATGCACCTTTGATCGATTTCAATCGGTAGAAGGCAGAGAGGTTGCAAGGTCCGCGAATGATGATCACAAACAAGACGAATTAGTGCAAGATTATGCCTGAAATCGCTCAAGATGACACTCCTCCAGCAGCTCTACTCGGGTACCCCTTTTGTGGGTTTTCGAATGGGGCTGCTGGGGTATTTTAAAACCCTACCGTCGCGATTTACCCGGGTACACTGCTCCGTACCCGGGTAAATAATTCAAACATTTTCCCAGATTCAAGAACTCTACCCGGGTACACCCCTACATACTCGGGTAGATAAAAAGTTTCAAAATTTACCCGGGTAGATAATGGTGTACCCGGGTAGGCTTCGTGGTCAACGGTCAAACAGGGGCAGATTGGTGTTATGTTTGTTGGGGAGGGTAAATTTTCGAAATAGTTTTGAATGAGGGGCAATTTGGTAATTAATTATTAATTAAGGGGCATAAGGGTCAAAAAGCCTTCTGGATCGACATATATGTGAATGACTAACAACCCCAAACCTTAAATGGATTGGCAGGCAGAATTCTTCTTTGAAACCCCAAGGGTGGCACATTTGTTAGCAGTGGGAGCCTCAAGAATTCGGTAGCAGATTCAATTCTTAGGAAGATTCTTTGGGCGTAGAGGTGAAAAGTTTGCACTCCTTTTTTTTTTTTTTTTTAAGTTAACTCAATCATAATTATTTCTTTGAGGCGAATTGACTTCCTCTAGATTCTTCATAAGATTCGACTCTTTGAGCCGGCTATGAGATTAATTTAGGGTGGAGGGTGATCAGATATGAAGATATACCATTTGAAAAAAGTTTGCACTCCTGAATCCTGATAGAAGATTAGTCTCACCATATCTTGATTTAATATACTCAATATTCCAAGGAGGAACTAACTTTAGGATTGTACTCCAAGCGCAAGATAATTAAGTGGAAATATCTTTTAAATTTATAAAAAAATATAATAAAATAAGAAGATCCCGAAATTAAGTTCAATTTGCACATTTATTTCACATGGAAAATGACACGTGTATGTTTTATTAAATTTACTATATTTTAAGAAGGGCTCGACTTTTAAAAATCCAGAAAATATTATTTGTATGCATATTCGATACATAAGTTAGTAAATAATATATGGCTATATATTAATTGAATAGTTGAAATATTTTTTTTTGGATAATTGTCTTCTTTACAAAAGTCCTTATATCTCTTCTATTTTACTCTCTCTTTATCTTCTCTTATCACATTTCATTATATTTTTAATACGAGTTTAATGTCTCTTATGTTTATAGAAGATAAATTTATTTCTTACTACATATAAAAGTATATGAGATTAATGTTTTTTTTCCTCTTCTCTTCACGACTTATATGGGCTCCATATATTTTTATGTGTGCGTATGAGATAATTTTATCTCTTATAATATGAGAATTATCAAATCTTTTTAGCATGTAATAATCATTTATTTGAATAATTGATAATTATGCTATTTTTTTTACACACTCTTCAATAATTGTGCAATTTTTATTTTTTTAATTTTTTTTTTCAGATGATAAACCCAACTATTATATGTTTATGACATGAGATTTTCCTTCTCATATTACGTGTTAATAGATAAGCCCAATAATATAATAATCATTTAATGTTAACAGACCCTATCGGTTAGAAACTAATTAATGAACTAGCTGTTGAGATAAAATGGACAGACATGTCAAATTAGAGAGTTTAAAGGAAAATGAAAATATTGTAGTTGTTTATTTGAAATAATTCTGCCAACTTCAGTAAACCTATTGTGTCAACTTCTGTTAAGCTCCACAAGAGAAAAATAACTCTTTAGCGTGCTCAACTTGTTAATTCATTGTACCCCTTCAGCAACGAAGAAAGACTATGGGATAACGAAACATCAGATTGGCGTATACGTTTGTAAAATCATCATTACTTATTTATTTCGTTCAAAGGAGGACCCTTCAGTGGGGTTGTTATCGCAGAAGTTAATACGAAGTTTCACAGGAAAAGAGAGAGCGAGAAAAGATGATAAAAGAAGGTGAATTGGTTGTTGTCCAAAAAGTTAATACGAAGTTTCACAGGAAAAGAGAGAGAGAAGATGATAAAAGAAGGTGAATTGATGTTGTAGAATTTAAGCACGTATCCTTATTGTACGTCTTATATCAATAAATAGTGTTGTAGAAATTAGGGATATTGGTCGTCTTGATCAATTTTGAAAGTAAAATTATCCGATTCAATTCCTTTGGTTTGATTATATAATATCCATTCAATTTAGATTTTTTTTTCAAATCCATTCCAATACAATTTTATTCAGTTTGGATTGGATTATTTTTTAATTTTTTGAAAAGCTTAAAATTTGTATTATGATTATTATGCAAATTATATATCTTTTGTATGTATTGGCTTTATAAAGTTTGTATAATGATTATTATACAATCTAGAAGTATCAGTAAATAATAATCTAATCTTTGATATAGCACAACAAAAAGTTAAAACTGGCTAAACTCGATTTCAAGTATCTATCACCTACTGGATAAGAAGAAAAATTATACAATAACAAAGTAAGATTTGACTAGGCATTTGACCCAATATGAAATCTTTGATATATCTTTTGTATTTTATTCAGTTTGTATCAATTGATGAACAAGAATAACAGAAATTGACCAGGAGGTTCAACCAATTAACTCGTAAATCGAATTCTCAATCGGTCCATTTTAGATATTTGACTAGGCATTTGACCCAATATGAAACTGGTGAATTATTTCTGAACCGGATACAATCGGCGTTAAACCCGGACACTGATATTTTTTAAAAATAGATTTTGTGAAATTTTTGACAAAATATTTAAAAAAACTGTTAATGAGATTCGAACATAAACCTATAGATTATAACTTATAGGACTTATTACTAATCTAACTCTAATTATTAGCTAAATACCTCTAATTTTATATTTATTATATATATTTAATTCACGCAATTAAATCAATAATCTACTAATTAAATCAATGATCAATTAATCCAATACTCGAGTCGAGTCAATCATGGTTCAAATTTAATAACAATCGCAATAAGACTTTAGTAAGCAAAAAGTGATAATAATGTGATCCTATTGCAATTTTAATTTCTTATTTTTTTTGGGAAATTTTTTTTGACTGATGTTATATATATATATGAACGTACTTTCTATCATTTTTAATTTGTACAATTAGTTTCTCAGACAAACTGTCATAGCATAGACTGATTACTCGCGTATTTGTGACTTTGTGTCATAATTATTAGTTTTTGACTTGACATATTTAGTTAATATGTCAGTTAACTTTTCAAGTCAATACAAGTTTTTTTAAGAGTAAATCACCTTTGGCTTCTATTTATGCTTTCTAAATCATCATATTTTGGGAGTGAATTTTCTTATGTGCTAATTAACATGATCATGTCATGTGGGTAATCATAACTATATATGGATGAGTTAATGGTGATAAGGAAGGAGAGAGAAAAATATAAGGATAGGAAGTTACACAATCATCACATGACATGATTATATTAAATTACATATGAGAGGATTCATTTCTTTTTTTGGAAACTGATACTAATTACCTCTTTGAGGCAAATAAGAACGCCCTAGTATTTCCACGAGTTCGACTCTTTGAGACGCCTATGAGACTAATCCAGAGTTCGAGTGCCAGTACAAGGATTACGATACTTATGTCCCTCCCCATGTAGTGTTGGTGTTGGTGGGATTCGAACCGAGGTCCTCTCCCACCATTCAATTCTTATGCTACTAACTAAGCCACCACACTTGAGGAGGATCCATTTATAATGTATAAGGTTGTAGTTTTTGTTTATATAAATAATTCTTTATGTACCACGAATAATTTTGGGGAGTTAAATTATATCTCAACTCAAACGTCACTCGTTGAATTGGTCTTGGTCTAGGTCAAATTTTCTCCTGTTAGAAAAGTTAATGCACTGCACACCGTAGGACACGTTCAACTTTGAGATCAAAATTAAAGGCTACAAACTACAGCAAATCCATGGAAAATTTTAGGCGAACAAACTGCTTAACATTTAAAACAATATCCACAAAGGATATTGGTGATTTGGTGCATATATTCAACTTCATTTGACCAGCAAGGATAACATAATTAAACAGGTTATACAGTTGTTGGCTCGTTTCTGTTAATCTGTTCACTTCTCTGCTTGATTTGATAATGCTATTTCAATGAGCTAACAGGGTGTTGGGCTAGAATATGGGAAATTGCATATTTTCCAGACCCAAAAGACACGCATCATAGACTTTTCTTCCCCCCAACTTTTGCTTTCACATATCCTCCAACACCTATAAAATGGTACCCCTGTCCACCATCTTGTCCAACTCAAGAAACAAACACAACATATCGTCTGAGTCACAGAAACATGGAAGTCCTCAAAAAAGCTTCACTCCTATTAGTCCCTCTATTACTCATTTCCCTATTCAAGAATTCCCATGCTGCAGGTATTGCTATCTACTGGGGCCAAAACACCCAAGAAGGCACCTTAGCAGACACTTGCAATACTGGGAACTACCAATTTGTGAACATAGCTTTCTTATCCACTTTTGGCAATGGCCAAACCCCACAACTAAATCTTGCTGGCCATTGTGATCCCCGTACTAATGGCTGCACTGGCTTAAGCAGTGACATAAAATCTTGCCAAGACCATGGCATCAAAGTATTCCTCTCCCTTGGAGGTGGTGCTGGAAGCTACTCTCTGAACTCAGCTGATGAAGCCACACAAATTGCAAATTACCTCTGGAACAACTACCTTGGAGGACAATCTAGTAATTCGAGACCATTAGGTGATGCTGTGTTGGATGGCATTGATTTTGACATTGAATCTGCAGGTGGAGGCCAACACTGGGATGAACTTGCTAAGGCACTTAACGATTTTAGCCAACAAACTAAGGTGTATTTGGCTGCAGCACCGCAATGCATATTCCCTGATGCTCAATTGGATTCAGCTATCAAAACTGGCCTATTTGATTATGTGTGGATTCAGTTCTACAACAACCCTTCATGCCAATACTCTAGTGGAGACACTAGCAATTTGATTAATTCATGGAACCAGTGGATCACAGTTCCAGCTAAACAAGTGTTCATGGGGCTTCCAGCAGCTGAGGCAGCTGCAAGTGGTGGTTTTGTTCCTGCAGATGTTCTAACTTCTCAGGTTCTTCCTGCTATCAAGGGTTCTTCAAACTACGGTGGAGTCATGCTCTGGAATAGATTCAATGACATCCAAAATGGTTATAGTAATGCTATTATTAGTAGTGTTTAATTATTTTGAAGAATAGTATTCTATATCAATGGAATAATAATCAGCACTTCTAGTTGTTGATTGCTTTATAAACATTTTATATGTAATAGTAATAGATGGCTTCCAGATAATACGACTTACACAAATTTAATAGAAAGTTCCCAATGAAGTGTCATTTTCATTCTCAACAAGTTGTGAAAAATCCATGCTTGTTCAACTCTAGAGAAATTCTTGTACGATGAAGGAGTGATATGTAGGACCGGTAAACAAGAGTTCTCCTGCTAAACCCAGAGTGATTATATAGGGGAGAATGTTCTTCCCACTCGACCTTCGTATGTTCTCTAAGTAAAGAAAATATCAATTATATGTTAAGCAAAATTGTCAATTACATAAAACACCTAAGGGTGTGTTTGGTACAAGAGAAATTTTTTGGTGACCGGGAATCATGATTAAAGGGAATTCAGTAGAAATTGAGTTTACTTGGAATCTTACGAAAGATGTGTTTGGTTCGCCAAAATATTACCGGGAATATTGGGTAAAAATTACTGATTCCATATTTGGTTTAGAACGAAATATGACTTGGAATATGAGGTTATTTTACAAAAATAACCCCAAACTATTTTTACTTTTGTAATTGATAGATTGGGTCTAGATTTTTATGTGTATTGGGGTATTTTTGTCTCAAAATTTATTGTTGTGCTTTCCTTTTACTTGGTATTCTGATTGGTATTCCGAATTACCATATTATTTTTGGTAATCTGAATAGTGATTTTTCTTTATAAATCAAATTACCAGTAATCCTTGGATATCAGGGAATCGTAAGTTATTCCTTCTACCAAACGTGGTAATTACATTTACCAAAGAAGGATTACCGGTAATCCTCACCAAAAACTTGAACCAAACACCCCCTAAAGGTATTTATAACCGGATAATAAAAATCTTAAATAAATCCTAATAATAATCTTAATAAAATACAAATATCCTTAAGCAAAATTGTCAATTACATAAAAACACCTAAAGGTATTTATAACCGGATAATAAAAATCTCAAATAAATCCTAATTATATACATAATCTTAATAAAATACAAATATCCCTAAATTACATATCTTATCAAAGATTAAATCGCTCAAAAGTATGAAACATATTAATATGTTAAGTTAATATCTTAAATAACATATTTATTGTCAAATTTAAATTATTTTTGTGGTGGAAATGAGTATATTTTCCTTTAAGGATAAATCAAAATAACAATGATTTAGTAAGTGTTACGGACCAGCCCATTAATAGGCCCAGAAGGATTGTTAAGAAGTCCAGCTATTTGGATCAGTACAGTTGCTCATAAGGAACTGAATAAACCTTTTAGATTTTGTTGTTTTGTGATAGTCTATGATTTGTAATAGGGTGAACACTCAGGCAATATTAGCCTTGAGTTAGTTACAGAATTGTTACGTGATATTAGAGCTCTTGAGAGCAAAGAAAAGGCATGAAAAGTTTGACAACCTTCCCTCTCAACTCTCTCTTCTCTCTCTTTTCTGTTACCCTTTCATTTCCCTCTGAAATTTCTGAATATTCCTAACGTTCTGGTGCTTTCATTACTTAACCTTCCTCCCTATACATCATGGCCGAAGCACTCGCTTGAAAGATGTGACTAACCGTATGGATAACCTTCAAATCGAGGTTCATCAACGCCTTGATGGCTTACAACATCATTTTGACGTTTCTGAATAATTACACAAACAACAGTACCTAAAAATTCAAGAATCCCACTCCCAGATGCAAGAGACACTAACCAGGCTACTAGCTCTGCAGCAACACAACTCTGCGGGTCACTCTGGCAGTTCTGGTATTCTAGGAGGAGGCCCACACGTTGGCTCTCAGCTTTCGAGCTCAGAAACAAACCGTTTTCGTCAAGTTAAGCTTGAATTTCCCAAATTCTCATCAGGAGATCCATCCTCTTGGATCACAACAGCTGAAAGGTATTTTCATTTTTATAATATTCCAGATACTGAACGCGTGCTTTTAGCTTCCATTTATTTCGGAGATCCAGTAGCTTGTTGGTTTAACGGATCATTTGATGATGGTTGTTTCCCTACTTGGAATGTATTTTGTGTTGCTTTACAATACCGCTTTGGCCCTTCTGAATTTGAAGACCAAGCTGGTGCATTAGTTAAACTACAGCAAACAGGATCCGTCGGGGAGTATCAATCCTTTTTTGAACGCTTGGCAAGCAAAGTTCCAGGGGTTTCCATCCCTATGCTGCGCAGCATCTTCATCTCCGGGCTCAAACCGAAGATTCATAGACTGGTGCTTAGACACAGACCTCATGATTTCCATGAAGCCTTCGCTCTTGCTCGAGTTTATGAGGATCAGTTTTCTGAAGAACGTTCACAGAAACCATGGTTCAATTTACCAAAACCTTCCACCGCTACACTCACACCCACTGACCCTAAAATAACCACCATACCAACAAAAACATCCCAACCAATATCCATCACTAATCTTCCTATTCGCAGATTATCACCAGAAGAAATGCAAGTCAAGAGGGATAAAAACCTATGTTATAATTGTGACGAGCGATATGTCTTTGGCCATAAATGCAAAGGTCATTCCACACTCCTCTATTTAGAAGGTATGGAGGAAGAACCGGATCCTCCTGATGATACAGTTGCAGTGACTTATATACCCGAAGTGGTAGTGACACCAGAAATAAGCCTTAATGCTTTATTTGGTACATCCTCCACCAGATCGTTTCGTTTACAAGGGTTGATTGATGGCCATGTAACTCATATCTTAGTAGACGGAGGGAGTACTCACAACTTTATTACACCACACATGGCCCGTTTCCTTAATTTGTTTTTGTTGTGTAATCCACCCTTCAAGGTGCAGGTGGGCAATGGTGACTATCTCATCTGCTCTGCCAAATGTTCGAAGACTCCAATTTGGATTCAGGATCATTTATTCCTCGTGGATCTCTTTGTTCTAGAATTAAAGGGAGCTGACATCGTGCTTGGAGTGCAATGGCTGGCCACCTTGGGTCCGGTTGTCACGGACTATCAAGCCCTTACCATGTCTTTCACTCACCAGGCAGCAACTATTACCCTCCAGGGGGATAATCCATTTCAAGCGAACCCAATTTCAACGGCCCAACTCCACAAGTTAATCACACAGGACTCCATAACAGCTTGTTTAATGTGTTTCCAGCCAGAGAACCACCTCTATTCGCCCCCACCCGAGACCATCTATGCAACAGAAACCCGAACCTTACTCTCTCAATTTTCAGAAGTATTTACTGAACCATCAACACTGCCTCCAGATCGCAGCCACAATCACCACATTGTATTGGAACCTGACACCAAGCCCATACAAGTTAGATCATATCGTTATCCCCATTACCAGAAAAATGAATTTGAAAAATTAGTGAAGGAAATGTTACTTACAAGAGTCATTCGATCCAGCCACTCGGCTTTCAGCTCCCCTGTCCTTTTGGTGAAGAAGAAGGACGACACGTGGCGTTTCTGTATGGACTATAGAGCATTCAATGCAGTCACAGTCAAGGATAAGTTTCCCATTCCCACCATAGACGAGCTTCTTGATGAATTACATGGTGCCGTAATTGTTTCCAAACTGGACCTCCGCTCTGGCTATCACCAAATCAGAATGGCCACTGCAGATATTCATAAAACTGCGTTCCAAACTCACCATGGACATTACGAATTTTTGGTGATGCCATTTGGCCTCTCCAATGCTTCGTCCACCTTCCAAGCAACCATAAATGAGGAGCATATTCAACACTTAGTTGTTGTTCTCACCACTTTACAAAAGCACTCCTTGTATGCCAAATTATCCAAGTGCTTGTTTTTCCAGCATACCATCCAATTCTTGGGTCATCTCATTTCGGGACAGGGTGTATCACCAGACCCACAGAAGCTACAAGCCATTGCAGATTGTCCTCCACCAAAGTCAGTCACACAAGTCCGCACGTTTTTGGGCCTTTCTAGATACTACAGAAGATTCATAAAAAATTATGCCCAAATTGCAAGCCCTTTGACTGATTTACTTACGAAGGATGGATTTCATTGGTCGGTATATGCCACCACATCATTTCAGGAACTCAAAAATAAGCTCACATAAGCCCCCATTCTGGTTCTTCCCAACTTTAAGGAACCCTTCATCATTGAAACTGATGCTTCCGGTGTAGACATAGGTGTTGTCTTACTACAAAGAGGCCACCCCATAGCCTTTTACAGCCGTAAACTGTCACCAACGATGCGCGGCAAATCCACCTACTTAAGGGAGATGTCTTCCATTACATCAGCAGTGGCTAAGTGGCATCAGTATCTTCTCGGAGTTTCTTTCACCATTTGCACGGATCATCAGAGCTTACATAACATGATGAACCAGGTGATCCAGACGCCTGAGCAACAACAGTTTTTTTCCAAACTGTTGGGTTTTAATTACACCATCATTCACAAGTCCGGTCGTTCCAACACAGTGGCGGATGCCTTATCACGACTCCTTGATACTCAACAGGGAGGAGCTCCAGCCTTATGTGCACTCACTGGTCCAACAAGCCAATATAGTTCAGCTTTACAGACAGAGCTAACTAGTGACCTTTATGCCTCAGCCATTATCCAAACACTCCATCATAATCCTTCAGCGCTTCCACATTGGCGTTTTAAAGACAACTTGCTCTTTCATCGTCAGAGACTTTTTTTGCCGGAAAACTCTCAGTTAATTCTCCACTTGTTGCAGGATTTACACTCCTCGGTCCAAGGGGGCCATTCGGGTATCAGGAGTACTCTGCTACGCATACATCAAAATTTCACTTGGAGATCTCTCAGAAAAGATGTCACAAAATTTGTGCAAAATTGTGAAATTTGCCAAAAGATTAAACCACCGAATCACTGCCATTAGGGCTGCTTCAGCCTATTTCCCCTCCTGATCATATTTGGACTGATTTGGCGATGGATTTCATCACTCACCTTCCCAGCTCTTCGGGATTCACTGTCATCCTAGAAGGGTGCTCATTTCGCACCTCTGCCACCTCATTATACAGCCTCCAAAGTAGCATAAGTCTTTTGGAACACAGTTGGTAAGCTACATTGTATCCCCAACTCGATAATATATCGGGATCCCCTTTTCTTGAGTAACTTCTGGCAAACAATTTTTCACCTGCAAGGAACAAGTCTCAGGTTCAGCTCTGCATACCACCCTCAAACAGATGGGGTCACAGAGAGACTCAACAGAAGTTTACAACTTTACCTTCGAGCCTTTGCACATGATTATCCTTCTTCGTGGGTAAAACACTTGGCTTGGGCGGAGTATCACTACAATACCACCACCTACAGTTCTACAGGCATGTCACCTTATCATATAATTTTTGGCAAGCCTCCACCGAACATGTTGGCATACACCTTGGGCTCGGCCGCAAAGGAAGCAGTTGACTCAGAAATGACAGCACAGACAGATATCCTCGCACGAGTAAAGTCCAATTTGATCAGAGCACAACAACATATGAAGGTGGTAGCTGATAAAAAGCGGAAAGACATTACCTTTACAGTGGGTGATAAGGTGTTGCTGCGGCTACAACCTTATAGGCAACTGTCGGTGCAAAGGAGATCTTCCCACAAGCTCAGCCTCCGGTACTATGGTCCTTTCACCATAACAGAACGCATAGGTCCAGTAGCTTACCGGTTGGAACTACCTGCCACTTCCCGTATCCACCCGGTGTTCCATGTGGCTTTGCTCCGACCCTTTCACTCCGACCAACAGCATCAGATCCACCAGCTCCCATTTTCTCCAACCGAGTTTCCACCCCTTCATAAACCTAAGGCAGTGGTCGCCACTCGAACTATTTGGCGTAACAACACCCAGATCCCACAAGTGTTGATCCAGTGGGACGGTCTACCACTAGAAGATTCGATGCGGGAGGATGAAAAAGAGGTCCGTGAAAACCCATCCCTGCTACTGGTGCTTCCTCCCAAGCCTCTAAGCTCGCACATTTCGGCATCACAGGATAAAAAGCTGTTGTCCGAGCAGCCCCCACACCACCAGAACCCTCCCTTGTTAGTTTCTCCTTCGATTGACTCGATTTCTTCAGTGTCCTCTGTTTTGGACAACCAGGTGGCACATTCCTCAACCCTCCAGCCCTATCAGACCACAAATATCTCACCCACCAATTTCAATCCCATCCACCCTTTTTAATATGACGCCACCTTATCCTACAACTGTCACCCTTTTAATCCCTGAGTCGGACAACTACACTCCTACTCACATCGTGGACGATGTGGTGTTTCAACCCGTGGGGGATGTTACGGACCAGCCCATTAATAGGCCCAGAAGGATTGTTAAGAAGCCCAATGTAAGAACCTGCACCGTTAATTAAGGAAGTTAATTAATTAAATATGTGAAATTAGGAAATAATTCCATTATTGACCCTAATAATTATTATGAGGCTTAAATAATTATAGAAAGTGGTTAAGAATGTTGAAAGTCATTTTTCGGAAGAAAAGTGCAGATACCGGTTCTGCTAGTCGGTATAAATGCGTACTGAAAAAGTATCCCGAAAAATTATAATAAGTGCATGATAATTCCTAGAATAATATATAGGACTTGTAAAACGAGTTTCAAGTTAAAATTATGAGAACTGGTGCTAGAAACTGATACTGGCTATGAAAAGCGCGTACCGGAAAGGTGCTCCGAAAAATATAAGAAAAATATGAAAATTCTTTTAAAATTGAGTAGGTTAGGAATCCTAAGTTTGGGATTAAAATGCTAAGCGTAGCAATTAAATTTAATACTGTGTGTTAAATGCTTAAGTGACTATATATAGGCTTATTAAGGCACAAAATCCTAGACATTCAGAACTGCTACGTGACCTTGTGGCTGATCAGCCCTCTCCCTTCTGCTCCATTTCCATCTCCTCATTGTTCTTGGTAAACCTTAACTAAGTGACCACTTTTCTTGGTGGTTTCTTCATCAAGACACTTTGTGGTTGTGAGGAGTAGCCTTGTGAGTGAGTGAGACTCCTTTTTCTGAGTATCCAGCTGCTGTGAGGGAGTGTGGTTAGGTTGTGTTCCTTGTTGGTGAGGTAAGGGTCTTTACCTTGACTTTGTGGAGCTTCATGAAGCTTTCTTTGTGAAGAAAGGAACCACCTTGGTGTGTTATTTTCGTTTTGTGTCAAAGTCAGAATCTTGAGGAGCTGTTGGTGAGCTCCAAGAGCACTCTTTCCTCTGTTCTTAAGCTTGGGTAAGTGTCACCAACCTTGATCATGTGTTTTTGTCCTCTAAAGATGAAGTCTTGGTATGTTAATGGGTTAAACAAGTAACTAACCTTAACATGAACCTAAAAACGTATAAAGATGCATGCTTGGACGTTGGAATGGCTTAAAAATGGAACCTTGGAAGTGATACTTTGCGAAATGCAGAAACTGCATTCTGTCGCGAAATATCCGGATATGGGATATACAGATATGATATCCGGATCTGGATATCCGGATATTGATATCCGGATATGCCCCCGACATATATCCGGATATTTTGGGAATTCGAAGAACAGTAGCTGCACTGTTCATACAGTAGGCTATTGGGGGTTTGTGGACCCTAGATTGATGAAGTTGAACTTCTGTTTTAATTGAACTAAGACAGAATCAAGTGGTTAAGGGCTTATGGCTTTGTGTGAAGTCTTAAGACATAAATTGTAAGAGGAAAACATAGTCTTTATGTTTATGCTTATGAGCTATGAATGTTGATATGCTTGCTGGTCCTAATCAGATTGTGATCTGCTGTGTGTTGAAGTTGAGCTGTGTGGACTCTTGGCATTGGATAGTGAGCTTGCAAGGTAATCTTTCGTGTCTTCGGTTTAGCCATGTTGTGGTTCCACCATGTCCCATGGGGGTATGGTTATATGCATGTTGTTTACATGCTTTTGATGATTTGGAAATGCTATTGAGCTGTTATATGCTAGTGCCTTTATGATATGCATGTGGTGTTCCACCTATACAGTAAGCCTGAGTATGTGGTACATATGATATGGTGAGGCTGTGGGTGAGGTGCAAACGGTGTTCCATGTACTATCTAGGTAATAGACGTATTCCTGCGTCTTTCTGGCCAGTAGAATAGTTAAACACACATGGCATGAATATCTGTTGCACTGCATAGTTTTGGAACTTATACTGAGTTACTGCTTTTTGAACTTATATTGCACATGTAAGTGAGCTTGGGGTGGAAGATCCTTGAGGACCCCCTGTCTTACTGAGATTTCTGGTTTAGAGATCTCACCCCACGTTTGGGGAATGCTTATTTCAGGTTCAGGTAATGCAGGGGTTGAGACCTCTAGTGGCAGGAGGCCACAACTTAGCTGATAGATGTTACATGTTTATGCTGCTTATGATGATATGCTGTTATGATTGGATGTTGGATCATATTTACTGCCTTATGCTTTTAGATTCAGTTTATGGATTCCTCTGTTGAGACTGTGGTTATGCTGTTGATTTGGTGAGCATGGGGATTGTCCATGCCACCTAGACTTGATTATTGTCTTGTTTTATTTGGAGTTGTAATAATGTATCAGGATCCGGACTACGTGTTGTAGATCCGTGATCTTAGATACTCACTTTATCTATGTTACGAGGTATTTCAGTTAGATGTTTATTTGCAATTTACATACAGGCGATATTTTATGAAATTGATTAAGTAATCAACTTGGCTAAGTATAATGACGTCATAATTGAAAAGTAAAAGATATTCCGTATTTTTAATTAAGCACAACTTAATACAATGATATGTTAACAAACCGGGTATACACGGGGTGTTAAATTTTATGGTATCAGAGCGACGGTTCTAGGGAAAAACCTGTATGTATTGCAATGTTTAGGATGCTTGGTTGTGTTTGTCTTGTGTGTTTGCTGCGTTGGGTTTTATTATAATGATGCATATGTAATAACACTGCGTGGGCCTGATCAACTCATAATTGTGTAACTTGTGCAGAGTCATGGTAGGATCCAGGAGAACATGAGAGACTGATGAGGGTCAACCCGACCCGGTCTTGGCTGCATTGTCTGAGATGTAGGCGGCCCGACAAGCTGACCAGGAGGCCATGAGAATGGCAAACCAGGCCATGCTGGACGCCGTCAGAAAGGCGAACAGGAAGGCCACTGAGGATGTGTTAGAGGCCAACCGTTTGGCGAACATGACGATGATGAGAGTCATGTTAGAGAAGTTGAGGGATGGTGCTGCTATTGGCCAGTTTCCTCCGCCACCACCTCCACCGCCACCGCCTCCGCCTCCACCCAGTCTGCAGGACGACAGTCAGAGTCAGATGGGTGATGGCAGTCACCTTACGGGGGCCATGCAGACCGTCCCTGTTTTTGTTGAGGATCGAGATGAGATCGATCGCCGACTGAATGCTTTTCGTAAGCATGAGCCACCTACCTTTGATGGATCTTATGATCCTATTGCTACGGCGCGTTGGCTATAGGCGTTGGACAAGATCTTTCGGATCATGCAGTGTACGGATCCGCAGAATTTGATGTTCGCTACTTATATGCTGGAGGGCAATGCCCATGAGTGGTGGACGAACACTTCTCTTGTTTTCGAGATGCAGGGCCATGTGATGACGTCGCCATTCTTCGAGGATTGTTTTCTGGGTCACTACTTCCCTTATGACGCACAAGAGAAGCAGGGGGAGTTTGACAGGTTGGTTCAGGGCTCGTTGTCTGTTGACGAGTACCTAGCCCAGTTTAATCAGCTCGTGAAGTTTGCACACTTCCGGATGACGAGGCCTACTCCGACATACTTGGCTGCTAAGTTTCGCAGGGGACTTAGTGAGGATATTGCTGGTTACCTTGCTGGTTCTGCTTCGCGAGACTTTGGGACACTGGTGCAGTAGTGTCGAGATATCGAGGACTTCTACAACTCGAGTAAGGCCAAGAGAGCCAAGGTTGCTGAGACGACGAAGGTAGCTGGTAGTTCCACTTCTTGGAGGGACATAAAGTTTGGGAACAAGGGCAAGGGAAAGTAGATGGCGGTTCGACAAACGCCAAATCAGTTTAAGAAGACTTCTGCTCAGGGGAGTGCAGCAAGACCTCCTGCTCCCAAGTGTTTGGGATGCGGGAAGACTTATTTTGGGCCGTGTTCTACCGGCCAGTTGATTTGTTTCCAGTGTGGCAAGGAGGGCCACTTCTCCAGGGATTGTCCGTCGTCGACGGCGAGAGCTACTGCAGTGCAGGTAGTGCCACTTCAGATGGTTCCCCTTCCACCTACTTCGGCACCGGAAGTGCCACCGTCTACTGGGCGTGTTTATACCCTGGATCGTCAGTAGTTGGATCGAGCTCCTAACCTAGTCAGAGGTACTGTTACTATTGGTGCATCATCTGTTGATGTCTTGTTTGACTCTGGGGCTACACATTCTTTTGTTGCAACCCTGATTGCTGTGGGGCTTGAGTTGCCCATGTCTTTGCTTTCTCCACCGTTGCAGGTGACCACCGCCACCGGAGAAAAGTGTTATTCTACAATGTACATCGAGATGTCGTGTTTTAGTGGGATGGCCGGGAGTATTCGGTAGATCTGATAGGATTGCCGATGGCTAACTTGGAGGTTATTCTGGGCATGGATTGGTTGTTCAGGAACTGTGCATTGATTGACTGTTGTGCCAAGTGTGTGGTAATGTCTCCGTGTGATTCCACAGTTAGTTCCTCGTCGTACATTTCTTTACTGCAGGCTAGGAGAGCCTTGAAAGCTGGGGCATTTGGATATGTCTTGTTGGGAGGTTTGGTGAGTGGGACACAGAAGGATATCACTGGCATTCCTGCGGTGAGGAAATTCCTCGAGGTTTTTCCTGAGGAGATTTCTAAGTTTCCACCACAGAGGGAGATAGAGTTCTCCATAGATCTGTTGCCTGGTGTGTGGCCTATTTCATTAGCTCCATACCGGATGTCGCCACCGGAGCTGGAAGAGCTGAAGAAGCATATTGAGGATCTTTCAGCGAAAGATTTCATTCGACCGAGTGTGTCTCCTTGGGGAGCACGATCATCTTTGTGAAGAAGAAGGACATGACAAGGCGATTGTGCACCGACTACAGGCAGCTGAACAAGGTGACGATCAAGAACAAGTATCCCCTTCCTCGGATTGATGATCTGTTGGATCAGCTCAGGGGTACTTGCGTGTATTCAAAGATTGATCTCCGGTCCAGATACCATCAGATTTGGGTGAAGCCGGAGGATATCCCTAAGACCGTATTTCGTTCGAGATACGGTCATTTTGAGTATTTGGTGATTCCGTTTGGACTCACCAATGCACCTGCAGTGTTCATGGATTACATGAACCAGATTTTCCAGCCGTACCTGGATCAGTTTGTGATCGTCTTCATTGATGATATTTTGATTTACTCCAAGACGGAGGAGGAGCATGTGGAGCATCTGAGAATTGTTCTGCAAGTGCTGAAGGAGAAGAAGCTGTATACGAAGCCTTCCAAGTGCGAGTTTTGGCGCAAGTCTGTGAAGTTCCTTGGGCATGTGATTTAAGCGGAAGGAGTTGCAGTGGATCCGAACAAGATCGAGGCCGTGCTGGATTGGAAGAGGCCCAAGACAGTTACGGAAGTGAGGAGCTTTCTGGGTTTGGCAGGTTACTATCGGAGGTTCATCAAGGGTTTCTCCACGATGGTTCTCCTTTTGACTCGTCTTACCCGGAAGGAGACTCCATTTGTCTGGACTCACGAGTGTGAGGTTTTTTTTTCAGGAGTTGAAGGAGAGACTGACTACTGCCCCTGTGTTGGTCCTTCCTGATCCTGCACTTGAGATTGAGCTTTATACCGACGCCTCCGGGAAGGGGCTAGGTTGTGTGTTGATGCAGTTGGGCAAGGTGATTGCCTATGCTTTGAGGCAGCTGAAGCCTCATGAGGAGAACTACCCTACTCATGATTTGGAGTTGGCTGCTATTGTGTTTGCCTTCAAGATTTGGAGGCATTATTTCTTTGGTTTGAAGTTTGTGGTGTTCAGTGACCACAAGAGTTTGAAGTACCTTTTCGACTAGAAGGAGCTGAACATGAGGCAGAGGAGATGGATGGAGTTCCTAAAGGATTACGACTTCGAGTTGAAGTACCATGCCAATGTGGTAGCTGATGCTTTGAGCCGGAAACCTGGGAGCTCATCCAGTTTGTTACTTGGTAATTTTGATGTGGTTGAGAAGTTCTGAAACCTGGTAGTGACCTTTCCGTGTGAGGGTGCACTTCTTGAGATGGAAGAATCAGACGTTGTGAATGAGCTGTTAGAAAAGATCAAAGAAGCACAAGTTCGGAGAGAGTGTCTGGATTATGTGAAGAACTAAGACGGTGTGTCTTGGAATGAAGATGAACTTCTTTTGTTTTAGAAGAGGATTGTGGTTCCTCGAGGTCCATTGACCGAAGAGATTATGGCAGAAGCCCATAAGGGCCAATTTTCTATCCACCCTGGTGCTACTAAAATGTATTAAGACCTGAAGAAGAACTTCTGGTGGCCGGGCATGAAGAAAGATGTTGCTGTTTTTGTGTCTAAGTGTTTGGTTTGCCAGAAGGTGAAGATTGAGCATCAGAGACCGTCCGGTGAGCTTCAACCTCTTGAAGTACCACAGTGGAAGTGCGAAGGTATTTCCATGGATTTCGTGGTGGGATTGCCTAAGACTCAGGCGGGTTGTGATTCTACCTGGGTCATTGTGGACAGATTGACGAAGTCTACCCTTTTTCTTCTAGTAAAGGTGAGCTTCACTACAGAGCAGTTGGCCAAGCTTTATGTTCGCGAGATTGTGAGGCTTCACGGGGATCCCGAGAGTATCATCAGTGATAGGGACCCGAAGTTCACATCTCGGTTCTAGGAGGCGCTGCACGAGACTTTTGGTACGCAGGTGAGATTGAGTACCGCCTATCACCCTCAGACTGATGGACAGACTGAGCGGACCATCCAGACCTTGGAGGACATGCTGCGGGCTTGCACGTTGGAGCAGGGCTCGACATGAGATAGGTACCTTCCGTTGGTTGAGTTTTCGTACAACAACAGCTTTCATGCTAGCCTGGGCATGGCGCCCTACGAAGCACTGTATGGTAGGAAGTGTCGGACTCCTACCTGTTGGTCTGAGGTTGGAGACAAGGAGCTTTTTGGCTTGGACTTTGTCCAAGATACCATCCAGCAGATCCAGATGTTAAGAGAAAAGTTGAAGCAGGCACAGAATCGCCAGAAGAGCTACTATGATGTCAAGCAACATCCACTGGAGTTCAGTGAGGGTGAGCACGTATTTGTGAGACTTTCACCTGTCACCGGTGTTGGACGGGCACTCGGAGTGAGGAACCTGAGCCAGCGATATATTGGGCCGTACCAGATCCTTGGTAGAGTAGGGCCTGTTGCCTACCGGCTTGCCTTGCCTCCGAACTTGGCCAACATCCACGACGTGTTTCACGTGTCTCAGCTTCGGAAGTACATAGCAGATCCTTCGCACGTGGTGCAACCTGATGATGTGGAAGTTTGGGAGAACATGAAAACTCCCGTCGGACCACTCAAGATTCTCGATCATGGCGAGAAGCAGCTGAGGAGCAAGATCATTCCGATGGTCAAAGTGCAGTGGACTAGAAGAACTCCTGAGGAGTGTACTTAGGAGCGTGAGGACGAGCTTCTCCGGAAGTACCCCGAGTCTCGAGACATGTATGTTTATGATTTGAGGACAAAATCCTAAAGAGGTGGAGTGAATGTAAGAACCCGCACCGTTAATTAAGGAAGTTAATTAATTAAATATATGAAATTAGGAAATAATTTCATAATTGACCTTAATAATTATTATGAGGCTTAAATAATTATAGAAAGTGGTTAAGAATGCTGAAAGTCTCTTTTCGGAAGAAAAGTGCAAATACCGGTTCTGCTAGTCGTATAAATGCGCACCGAAAAAGTATCTAAGAAAATTATAATAAGTGCATGATAATTCCTAGAATAATATATAGGACTTGTAAAACGAGTTTCAAGTTAAAATAATGAGAACTGGTGCCAGAAACTGATACTGACTATGAGAAGCACGTACCGGAAAGGTGCTCCGAAAAATATAAGAAAAATATGATAATTCTTGTAAAATTGAGTAGGTTAAGAATCCTAAGGTTGGGATTAAAATACTAAGCGTAGAAATTAAAGTTAATACTGTGTGTTAAATGCTTAAGTGACTATATACAGGCTTATTAAGGCACAAAACCCTAGACACACAGAATTGCTACGTGACCTTGTGGCTGATCAGACCTCTCCCTTCTGCTCCATTGCCATCTCGTCCTTGTTCTTGGTAAACCTTATCCAAGTGACCACTTTTCTTGGTGGTTTCTTCATCAAGACACCTTGTGGTTGTGGGGAGTAGCCTTGTGAGTGAGTGAGACTCTTTTTTCTGAGTATCCAGCTGCTGTGAGGGAGTGTGGTTGGGCTGTGTTCCTTGTTGGTGAGGTAGGGGCCTTTACCTTAGCTTTGTGGAGCTTCATGGAGATTTCTTTGTGAAGAAATGAACCACCTTGGTGTGTTATTTTCGTTTTGTGTCAAAGTCAGAATCTTGAGGAGCTGTTGGTGAGCTCCAAGAGCACTCTTTCCTCTGTTCTTAAGCTTGGGTAAGTGTCACCAACCTTGATCATGTGTTTTTGTGCTCTAAAGATGAAGTCTTGGTATGTTAATGGGTTAAACAAGTAACTAACCTTAACATGAACCTAAAAACGTATAAAGATGCATGCTTGGACGTTGGAATGGCTTAAAAATGGAACCTTGGAAGTGATACTTCGCGAAATGCAGAAACTGCATTCTGTCACGAAATATCTGGATATGATATCCGGATATTGATATCCGGATATGCCCCCGACATATATCTGAATATTCTGGGAATTCGAAGAACAGTAGCTGCACTGTTCATACAGTAGGCTATTGGGGGTTTGTGGACCTTAGATTGATGAAGTTGAACTTCTGTTTTAATTGAACTAAGTCAGAATCAAGTGGTTAATGGCTTATGGCTTTGTGTGAAGCCTTAAGACATAAACCGTAAGAGGAAAACGTAGTCTTTATGTTTATGCTTATGAGCTTTGAATGTTGATATGCTTGCTGGTCCTAATCAGATTGTGATCTGTTGTGTGTTGGACTTGAGCTGTGTGGACTCTTGGCATTGGATAGTGAGCTTGCAAGGTAAGCTTTCGTGTCATCGGTTTAGCCATGTTGTGGTTTCATCATGTCCCATGGGGGTATGGTTATATGCATGCTGTGTTACATGCTTTTGATGTTTTGGAAATGCTGTTGAGCTGTTATATGCTAGTGCCTTTATGATATGCATGTGGTGTTCCACCTATACAGTAAGCCTGAGTATGTGGTACATACGATATGGTGAGGCTGTGGGTAAGGTGCAAGCGGTGTTCCTTGTACTATCTGTAGGTAATAAACGTATTCCTGCATTTCTCTGGCCAGTAGAATAGTTAAACACACATGGCATGAATATCTGTTGCACTGCATAGTTTTGGAACTTATACTGAGTTACTGCTTTTTGAACTTATATTGCACATGTAAGTGAGCTTGGGGTGGAAGATCCTTGAGGACCCCTTGTCTTACTGAGATTTCTGGTTTAGAGATATCACCCCACGTTTGGAGAATGCTTATTTCAGGTTCAGGTAATGCGGGGGTTGAGACCTCCAGTGACAGGAGGCCAGAGCTTAGCTGATAGATGTTACATGTTTATGCTGCTTATGCTGATATGCTGTTATGATTGGATGTTGGATTCTATTTACTGTCTTATGCTTTTAGATTCAGTTTATGGATTCCTCTGTTGAGACTCTGTGGTTATGCTGATGATTTGGTGAGCATGGGGATTGTCCATGCCACCTAGACTTGATTATTGTCTTGTTTTATTTGGAGTTGGAATAATGTATCAGGATATTGTCCGGACTACGTGTTGTAGATCCGTGATCTTAGATACTAACTTTATCTATGTTACGAGGTATTTCAGTTAGATGTTTATTTGCAATTTACATATAGGCGATATTTTATGAAATTGATTAAGTAATCAACTTGGCTAAGTATAATGACGTCATAATTGAAAAGAAAAAGATATTCCGCATTTTTAATTAAGCGTAGCTTAAGACGATGATATGTTAACAAACCGGGTATACACGAGGTGTTACACCCAACTATTTGGATCAATACAGTTGCTCATAAGGAACTGAATAAACCTTTTAGATTTTGTTGTTTTGTGATAGTCTATGATTTGTAATAGGGTGAACACTTAGGCAATATTAGCCTTGAGTTAGTTACAAAATTGTTACGTGATATTAGAGCTCTTGAGAGCAAAGAAAAGGCATGAAAAGTTTGATAATCTTCCTTCTCAATTCTCTCTTCTCTCTCTTTTCTGTTACCCCTTCATTTTCCTTTGACCTTCTTGAATATTCCTAACAGTAAGGCAGAGAACCTAATCTCAACAGGTCTCAGGTGAAGGTTGAGAATCAAGGGGAAGTGTAGAGTACGGTGCTTCCTGAGACTGTATTTCAGCATAGTAACAATAAGGTAAGTATTGCAATAGGTGCCTCTTCAATGGCAGAAAATTAGTATATATAGGTGGAGAAGATTCTCCAATAATAAATGAAAGAGGGAACACTTGTGGACGACACTAGGTATATATAGTATATGTTCTCCAAAAAATCAAATAACAACTTTTGAATTTAGAATTCCAGATGGATATTAATTACATGCTAAAACTAAAGTCAAGATAAGTTAGAGCTTTCCTTTGACCCTACTAGACCAAATACTTGAGTTGTGCAATCATTACTTTTATAAGCTCTCAAGAGCATATCTGAAAAGCCTCTCCTACAGGGATCCCCTAAAAAAATCCTAAAAGATCCAATACCCTCTTGCCAAGTGTGTAGATTAAAGCAGAAGGGTTATTGCCTACTAGCTTCATTTTATCTATTCAGATGCTTTAAATTAAATGAACTGATATGACTAAGAAAAAGTATCCCTACTTCATATCAAGATCATAGCACAATTAACTAGGTAGATGAATATGTCACCTACTATAACTCAATGCCATGCAGGACATCACTGTTCATAACATTAATATAACATGGTTTATTCAACCCTGTTTAATTTTGTGCTAAACATGAAAAAGTAGCAAGTGACTGAGACTATCAGTAAAGGAAAGGATGGGTTGGGGGAGGGGAGACAAATAAGTTCATGCATAAGTTAAATAAAAATAAAGTTTCAAGAACATAATCAATGCAGTGAAATAAGATGATGCCTGGGAAAAGGAAAACAGGAACACAACTATTACAAGTTTGAAACATATGTGAGTCCTATTTCCATGAAAGTTAGATTAGCTTTGTTAAATATTCAATATAAAGAATGCCTTACTTTGCCTTGTGAGCTTACCTCGTGCAAAAACAATATAATAGCTATTGCTGATAAGCTTCAAGATCGAGAAACAAACCAATAAACATAATTGAATAAGATAAATAAAAACCAATAAATTAGATTTTGAAAAAAAAAAAGTTAGATGTTGTGTAGATTATTAAACAATCTTTTCTTGCTTTTTATTTGTGTTTATTGTCTAAACTAGTTTGTGATAAAGATGATGTTGACGTTGATGTTGATGTTGTGTTAAATGTTAAAGATGAAAATATCATCTCGAATAGTACATTGTTTGTCTCATTAAAATGTAAATAATGCTTTGTTAATTATAATATATTTGACTCCAATTGTTAATGATAAGAGATTACATTCACTTAAATGTAGAACATAAACATTATAGTATGAATATACCACAACATATTTCATATATGTTGCACATAGAACATAGTTCGTAACAAATTTTATCCACAAGTTAAATCATTGAAAAGAAAGGAAGAAAGAAACTCTACCCAAATCTCGTGTACTGAATTATTTGTGCCTTGTAAATGCTACTATTTGCTATGATTTTAAGCAGAACAATAATTTTAAAGCCAAAGAAGCAAATTAGGAAACAAACCCCAATTCATTTTCAACATACATCCTCAGATTAAATGTCTGTGCTTATACCTGAATGAGTCGGAGATCCCGCTTTCCACCAGTACTGCAGAGCACTATCCGGGACAAATTTCAAGCCTATTTATACTAGATTTAAGTTGGGCGAACCTTCGATTAGCAGTAAGGTTGCTCCTAATGACTAGAAAATCATGGGTTGAAGTATGAGAAATTGTCTCTTTGTTGCAATATTCAAGTGTGATGAGTCCCACATTGGTTGGTAATGGGCTAAGTGAAGAGTATATAAGTGAAAAGACCCATGGACCCAATGCCTTAAGATTTTGGGTTGTGACATGGTGTCGGATCCACTTGCTACGGTTAGTGTAGCTTAGCCCATTGGTGGTGTCCCCCGCCACGGGCTTCTCCCTGGACCCGCCTGACATTGGTATCAGAGCCGAGTTGTGCTCGAGCTAGTCTGATGATTGGCTAGGAGGCGGGTCGAGTACTTGGGCCAGGAGTACTCAGTTGAGGGGGAGCAAATCAATGGTGGGTTTCACACTTGATGGGGAGATTGTTGAGATATTCAAGTGTGATGAGTCCCACATTGGTTGGTAATGAGCTAAGAGAAGAGTATATAAGTGGAATGACCCATGAACCCAATGTCTTAAGGTTTTGGGTTGAGACATGGTGTCGAATCCACTTGCTATGGTTGGTGTAGCCTTAGCCCATTGGTGGTGGTCCCCCGCCACGGGCTTCCCCCTGGACCCGCCTGACATTGGTATCAGAGCAGGGTTGTGCTCGAGCTAGCCTGATGATTGGCTAGGAGGCGGGTTAAGTACTTGGGCCAGGAGTACTCAGTTGAGGGGGAGCATCCCAATGGTGGGTTTCACACTTGAGGGGGAGATTGTTGGGATATTCAAGTGTGATGAGTCCCACATTGGTTGGTAATGGGCTAAGTGAAGAGTGTATAAGTGAAAGGGACCCATGGACCCAAAGCCTTAAGGTTTTGGGTTGTGACATGGTGTCGGATCCACTTGCTACGGTTAGTGTAGCTTAGCCCATTGGTAGTGTCCCCCGTCACTGTACGAACCCGCACCGTTAATTAAGGAAATTAATCAGTTAATTATGAGTTTAATGAGATAACTCTATAATTGACCCTAATAATTATTATGAGGCTCTAATAATTATAGTAAGTGAGTAATAATGCTGAAAGTCGCTTTTCTGACGAAAAATGCAGATAACCGTTCTGCTAGTCGGTATAAATGCGTACCGAAAAAGTATACCGAAAAATTATAATAGGTGCATGATAATTCCTAGAATAATATATAGGACTTGTAAAATGAGTTTCAAGTTAAAATAATGAGAACTGTTGCCAGAAACTGATACTGGCTATGAAAAGCGCGTACTGGAAAGGTGCTGCGAAAAATATGATAATTCTTGTAAAATTGAGTAGTTTAAGAATCCTGAGTTTGGGATTAAAATGCTAAGCGTAGCAATTAAAGTTAATACTTTGTGTTTAATTGTTAAGTGACTATATATACAACTTATGCACACAACCCTAGGTTGATTTATCAGTTTTTGTGCGTGAGTGGCTGCTGAGTGTGGGTCTCTTTGCTGACTTGGTGTCTCCTTCCCTTGCCTTCACCATTTCTTCATGGGAAACCACCAAATGATCATCTTTTCTCTTGGTTCTTCCTTGTAAACACCTTGTGGTTGTGTTGTGTTGAGTGAGAAGCTTGTTTTTCTGAGTTGGTGGGTTGTTCTTGGGTCTTTTTGGTGCTGACTTTGGGGGTTGGTGTTGTTGGAGCCATTGTGGTGGCATTTTGATCTTCAAGAAGCTTCCTTTGTGTTGAAAGGTCCAAGCTTGTGTTGTCATTTCGTATACCTTGGTATTCTGAACCTTGGAGGCAATTTGGAGAGCTCCAAGAGCCTTTGCTTTTCTATTTTGAGCTTTGGTAAGTTGTACCAACCTTGATGATGAGTTTTAATGGTTTAAAAGTGATGTCTTTGCATGTAAATGGGTTAAGCAAGAAACCAACTGGTATGTGGACCTAAAACAGATTTAAAATGCATGCTTTGACGTTTTAAAGTGTTAAAAATGGTACCTTGGATGGATATCTTCGCGAATGCAGAAGCTGTTGTCTGTCACGAAATATCCGGATACGTGTATCCGAATATGGGGTCTTTGATTCCGAATATGGATATCCGGATATGATATCCGGATATGCATATCCGGATATTGATATCCGGATATGTCCCCGACGAATATCCAGATATTCTGGGATTTCGAAGAACAGTAGCTGTACTGTTCATGCAGTAGGCTATTGGGGGTTTGTGGACCCTAGATTGAGGAAGTTGAACTTCTGTAATTATTGAACTAAGTCAGAATCAATGGACTAAGGGCTTATGTCTGTGTGAAGCCTCAAGACGTAAAACGTATAAGAAAGGCGTTGTCTTTATGATGTATGCTTGTAGTGCATGTTTATTGATTTATTATTGGTCCATATCAGATTGTGATTCTACTGTGTTTGGACTTCGAGGATTGGTTGGAATCTTGGCTTGGAGTGTTAGCTTGCAAGATAAGCTTTCGTGTCCTCAGTTTAGCCATGTTGTGGTTCCACCATGTCCCATGGGGGTATGGTTATATGCATGATGTGTTACATGCTTTGGATATTTTGAAATGCTTTTGAGCTGGTATGTGCAATGGCTTATAATATGTATGTGTTGTTTCCACTTAGTTGGTAAGCCTGAGTATGTAGCGTCATACAAGATGGTGAGTCCGTGGGTGGGTGCAAGTAGCGTCTTGCATATTGTGTGGGTAATAGACGTATTCTTGCATTTCTCTGATCGGTAGAATAGTATTGACACACATGACATGATTATCTGCTACATTGCACTATTTTAGAAATGATATTGATGAACTGTTTTTGAACTTATATTGCACATGTGAGTGAGCTTGGAGTGGAAGATCCTTGAGGACCCCTTGTCTTACTGAGATTTCTTTTTTAGAGATCTCACCCCACGTTTGGGGAATGCTTATTTCAGGTTCAGATAATTTGGGTGCTGATGTCTCTGGCGGCAGAAGGCCAGAGCTTAGTTGATGATATTGCTGTTATTTATGCTGACATGTTGGATGCTGGTTATATCTGTTGATTTGATGTATTAGCTTACTTTTATTATGTTACTGTTGTTGAGACGATGTGGGCTTTGTTGTCTTATGTGTGTGAGCATGGGGATTGTCCATGTCACTGAGGTTAGTACTTATAGTTGGAGTTGTATAAACTGCTAGTTGGACCGGTCTACGTGTTGTAGTTCCGTGTCTAGAGACATACTTATGTTATTTAATTAATGAGGTATTTCAGTTAGCTGTTTATTGCAATGTACATACAGGCGATGTTTTGAAAAAGGTTAAGTAATCAAGTTGGTAATGATTAATGACATCATAATTGAAAAGAAAAAGACATTCCGCAATTTTTAATTAAGCGCAGCTTAATACGATAGTATGATAACATTACCGGATATATACGGGGTGTTACAGCCACGGGCTTCCCCCTGGACCCGCCTGACATTGGTATCAGAGCCGGGTTGTGCTCGAGCTAGCCTAATGATTATCTAGGAGGTGGGTCGAGTACTTGGGCCAGGAGTACTCAATTGAGGGGGAGCAAATCAATGGTGGGTTTCACACTTGAGTGGGGAGATTGTTGAGATATTCAAGTGTGATGAGTTCCACATTGGTTGGTAATGAGCTAAGTGAAGAGTATATAAGTGGAATGACCCATGAACCCAACGCCTTAAGGTTTTGGGTTGAGACATGGTGTCAGATCCACTTGCTATGGTTGGTGTAGCCTTAGCCCATTGGTGGTGGTCCCCCGCCACAGACTTCCCCCTGGACCCGCCTGACACTCTTTACAAAAAAAAAAAAAAAGGCTTAGTACAACCGACTCTCGTTGGTTTCTTTACAAAAAGTAAGGCCGCATATAACCAATTCTCATTCCTACCCTGACAAGTGGGAGAGCATTATGTACCGAAATTTGCCATTTTATATTGAATTTAAGTTTAAGATAAAACACAGAAACGGTTGGTATAGAAATAACCTCAAAGCCTGTATTCCTGTAAATGATAAACCCACAACCATAATTTAGCTTGAAAATGAAACAAAATGGCAAATTCATGTATCCCTCTTAATATCTCAATATTCTCTTTAACTCTCTCTCCTCAATCTCAAATCTTTTATCTATCATTCTATGGTCCCTTTATAGAGTCAATCTTCATTTGAAAGTAGCAAGTAATGAGTACACAACAAATGAGCTTAACAAAGTCTCCAGTCAATAAAGTCTGAAGCAGATACAGAGACATACCCCACCAACACACACATTTGGGACGAACAGAGAGAAACAAAACGAGTGAGAGTGCATTGAGAGCAAGAGAGCAGGGGATTTAAACAAAGAACGGTAAAGAAAATCGGGTAGTTAGTATTACATTTTAGTAAAGAAATCAGCTATGAGATATGATTCATCGTGACCTGTTCGTCGTTATTTCTGTCATTGTCAACGAATTACGAACCATTTGCGACGGAATGTGATCCACATAAGTAAAGCGATGAAATTAGAGACAATTATTTACTACGGACATATTCATTCCAGCGCGAAACTGTGTTAACAAAGGTGTATATTTTGTCTGTGCCGATTCCTAATTTTTTTTTCAAGGTAGAAACTATTTATAAGCACAAGTTAGGACAAATAAATTTTGGAAAAAACTCTTATAATGAAAAGTTCTTTTTTTTATAAAAAAAAAAATTGAAAGTTAAAAGCTCCTAGTAGGAGCATTTTTTTAAGCTGCTTTTTTTGAATTATGTGCTTTACTTCAAAATGAAAAGTTATAAAAATTTGAGAGAGGGATAATTTTCTTGAAATATATGCTTTTAAATAACTTTTAAGCTAAAATTTTTAAGTAATTAACAAACAACTTTTAACTTTTTTTTAAGCTCTTTTTTTAGCTTTATGTTATAAGTAGCTTCTAGCTTAAAGAAGAGAGGATCCAAACAGACTCTAAATGAGATCACAAATTTGCGTTTCTATGAAAGACAAACTTATTTATTTTTATTATTAATTTTTATCTCTAATGCTTGCTATTTTAGTGGCGAAGAGGGAATGTTGACACCACACTTCTCATAGGGAAGAAAAAGAATGACATTTTTGTTACCAAATATGTTAATGATATAGTATGTGGTGCTTCTTACATTTTATTTTGTAAACAAATTTTTAATTAATTTCATGTCCATAATGGATGGACACAACTTATTTATTGTTCTCCAAATCAAACAAAATAAAGAATGACTTATCAATTAAGGCAAATATTGCAATAATTGCTCAAAAAGTTTGGGATGAAGCACTCAAAATCTATATACGCTCATATGAACACCTCTTACATTTTGGAAAAGGATAAAGGAGATAAGTAAGTGAAAATTACAAAGTCTCAATGTATGATTGACTCTCTTTTATACTTAATTGCAAAGAGGCTAGATATCATATTTAACGTGTTTATGTCCGCAAGATTTCAAGCATATCCTAAAAATCACAATTAAGTGTCATAAAAGAGTTATGAGATATCTGGTAGACACTTCACAAATGAGCTCTAAGTATCCCAAGAGTACTTTAAGTAATTTGATTGGATATTCTGATTCCGATTTTACATACGCAAATTGGATAGCAAAAAGTGCTGATGGAACTTGTCACTTCTTAGGTTGCCCTTTTGTATAGGTATATCTAGAAGCAAAATAGTGTGACATTGTTCATGGCCAAAACTAAGTATGTGGTGACGAAAAGATAAAGCCAATTTTCGATGGCTTATGTTTCATGCGAAACAATTGCTTGCCATTATTCTTTTTGCAACTTTGGATGGTGCACACTTCCACTATTGAAATGGAGCCAACAATTTTTTTTCCACATTTTGCAAGTGTTGAAATGGAAATCAATTGAGAGATCAAATTGTGCAGAACCATATGTCGATAAATAAAGTGCTTGCTAATTATTTTCATCATCCCACAATTTAGAGAGAAATCAATAGTATCTCCTGATTGTTATTTAGAGTAAGGTGTATTATGCTAATATAAGATAAAGTGATATTGTTCTCTCCTTATATTTTAGAGAGATTTTAATTTCTTCCACTTAGTGAAATTTTTCTTTGATCTTGCCCGAGATTTTTCCCAATTGGGATTTTCAAATAAATCTTGTGTGTCACTTCGATTGACGTATTTGTTGATGTCTTGATTGATGGAATTAAGTAAAATGTTAATTACTCCATTGGTATCTAAGAAAGTGGTTAAAAGATATAGCCTTAAATTTTGTGGTCATTTAATTAGTCATCATTGCAATTTCCTGGAAAAATGACACTTACACTTACCTAGCCAATTGGTGTGGTTAACAGTATTTTGAAATTGCAATATCTTTCAACTCTATTTTAACTGTATGATACTTGTAAGAACCCGCATCGCTAAATTAGGAATTTTAATGATTTAATTGCAATTTTAGGAAGTAATTTCATAATTAACATAGGATAATTTTAGAGAAATTATAATAATTAATATTAAGTAACTTTTCGAAAGAAAAGTGCAAATACTGTATATTTCGCGGTATGAATATGTACCGGCAAAGTGAACCAGAAAATATAAATTAAAATATGAATATTCCTAGAAAATATACGAAGTTTGTATTTTAAAGTTTGAAAGAAAAATAATTAACAGAGGTGTTATAACTGATACCGATAATTTTAGCGAATAGAGTCTTAAATGACTAAGACTCACTTATTCCATTATTTCTTCATGTCACCTACGTAGACACTTTCTAAACCTAGTGCACTCTCCTCCTTCCTCCCCAAGTCACCTAAGCTTTCTTCCATGAAAAATCACTAAAGGTTTCACTTTTCATCACTTTTCTCCCGTTGAATCACCCCAAACACTTGAAATCTAGCATCTTCAAAGCAAAAGAACCATTCTTGGAGTGCCATTGTTGCTGTCTAGGGAGGTTAGTGGGCTGTTCTTCCTTGTTGTATGAGTATGGGCCATTTCTACACACTTTAGAGCACCAAGGAGTCACCTTGGTAAAAAAAGACCTAGTTTGAATGCTTAAATTCGTGCACCTTCTTTGACAGTAGCTTAGAGTAGCATCAAAGTCTTCAAAGCCTCTTCTTTTTCTATTTTGAAGCCTTGAGTATGAGTCTCCATCTCTTTCCTTTGAAGTTCTATGAAATGATTGAGTCTTGAGCATATATAATGAGTAAACATGATAACCTAATGGACTACTAGCATGAACACACATACAAACGTGTACTTGGACCTCTGTTAACAAGAAAAATGGGATGCTTGTTGGATATCAATATCCGGATATGGGTTTGGGAATATCCGGATATGTCCCCAACAATATTCAGATATTCTGTAGTTTTTCGTATTTTTCATTGTTTTGTCAAAATAGATATTAATGATCTAAGACCCTTAAATGATTAAGATGAACCTCTATACAAATTACCCAAGTCAGAGTCTAAGTGTTTGAGTGCTTAAGGCTTTGGAAGAAACCTGCAGTACACAAAACAAAAAGGAAATAAAGTCCTTTTTGATATGAAAAGATAAGATGTGTTTATTAATGTTATTTATGTTATAAAAACAGATTGTGATCTTGCTGAGTACTATGATTATTATTGATCTCTTGGGCACTGATTGTTGTGGGATGATTTAACTACCACAGGTAAGCTTTCGGTCTTCGGATTAATCTATTGTTTGTTCCATTAAACTCCCTGGGAGGTTGGTTTATGTGTTTGCTATGTTTATGAAAATGATATCTATCTATATTATGATTGTTGAGATATATTGTTGAATGAAAGTTGTTTAGTGCAAGTGCTATATGTATATGCATGTGGGGCTACCACACCAGGTGTAAGAATTCGCACTGTTAAATTAAGAATTTAAAATGATTTAATTATAAATTTAAGAAATAATTCCATAATTGACTTTGGATAAATATAGAAAGATTAGAATAATTATCGAAAAGGTCAAATAACGCTTAAATCGTTTTTCTAATTAAAAGTGCAAATACCGATTCTGCTTCACGGTATGAATGTGTACTGGCTAAGTATTCCAAAAAATTGTAATAAAAATACAAATATTCATAGAAAAATATCTAGGTCAAGAATATCAATTTTGAAGTAAAGATAATGAGCGATGATGTCCGAACTAATATCGGCTACATATAAAATGCGTATCGGTAAAGTATTTCAAAAAATTATAAAAAAATATAATAATTCCTAGAAAAAAAATCTAGGTTCAGAATATAAATTTTGGTAGAAAAATGATTAGTGGAGCTATTATAACTAATATTGTTGATTAGTAGGCATACTAATATAAATAGCCACTTACATTAAACCCTAGGTCAATTTTTCTGATCCCAAGGTTGATCCCATAGATGCCACCTTCTTCTTCCATTATAGCTTGAGTCCTTTGCATGGAACTTGATCAAAAAAGTCCACTTTTCTGTATACTTCCTCACTTTTATACTATTGAACCATCATTAAACCTTGTAAAACTTGAGTCTTGTGAGGGAAAGGCTAGGTCTTGAGGGTTTTAGTTTATGTATTCAGGGAGTAAGGGCTGACCTTTTGTGTTCATAGTGTGCGAGCCTTGGATACCCTTTAGAAAGCTCCAAGAACAACCTTTGTGAGTAAAGAACCTACCTTGGAGTGAGATTTTTGTGCACCATCAAATCAGTGGCTTGGAGCACCTTCAAAGTCCTTAAAGCTTTCCCATTTTTCTGATTTCAAAGGTTCATAGGTAACTAAAAGCCATTTCCTTTGTAGTTTCTTGAAATTAGTTAGTTTGTGAAGTAAAAAGTGAAAACCTTATTAATGCATGTAAAATATGGTATATTGATGTTTAAGTATGTGAGTTGAACTGTTGTTTTGATAAAAATTTGACCTTGGACCCTTGGAAGCCATGAAACCCGCAGATTATGCAGAAAATTCTACAGTTTTCGTGTTCTGTCTGTGAGGTAATCGATTACCCTGTGCATGGTAATCGATTACAATGTGGAGTAATCGATTACCCTGTTTATGGTAATCAATTACCCTGAGGAGTAATCGATTACCCCCTGTCAGAATGACTAGAAACCAGTTTTGATGTGTGGAAAAGTTCCAATTTGAGTATGGTACCCTTGGGAGTCAGTGTTACTGCTGGGAAATATTAATACCAATAATAGTGAGGGTTAATATGCGATAATTATGATTTAGAAAGGATGTAAGTCACTATTCGAAAAAGAAAACATTGCTCAATGGATATGAAATTTGGGATTTCTGAATATTAACTATTTTTTCGTACCAAACGATTTCAACTGTAGGATTGTGTGACTGTTGGTGTGTCTGTGTATACCGAGCCTTTGGATACGGATTTTGGCACTATAGGTAAGCTTTTGTGTCCTCGATTTTACCCATTGATGGTTTCACCATATCTCATGGGAAGATGATTTATATGCATGATGTATTTTTCTGAAAATATGTCTGTTGATGTTATGAGTATTGGATATGTTGTTGAGTTGGATTATTGTTATAGTGCATTTTCCATATGTATATATATGTAAGGTATTCCACACGAGACGGTAACTCCGTGTGTGAGGTATATGGTGGACTCTTTGTACTGTGGATTGTAGACATATATAATCCCTACCTTTTATTCTTTGGCCAGTAGGATGCATACACACATGACATGGACATATCCTGCATTGCACAAATTTTGATATTATACTACTGTTATCATTTTTGAACTTATATTGCACATGTAAGTGAGCTTGGAGTGGAAAGATCTTTGAGGACCCCTTGTCTTATTGAGATTTCTGGTTAGAGATCTCACCCCGTGTGGGAAATATTTTCAGGTACAAGTACTTCTGGGGTTGAGACCTCTAGTGGCAGGAGGTCGGAGTTGACTTGAGATGATGCATGCACCTTGCCTTATTATTATGATTTATGCCTTGTGGTTATGTCTTTATCATTATTGTATTTGAGACATGATTTGACTTGTGTTTCATTTGGTGAGCATGTGGGTTGTCCATGCCACATTGGTATAAGCTGTGTTATTTCAGACTAAGTTGTATTATTGTATCAGGACATGTCTGGTCTACGTGTTGTAGTTCCATGACTAGATACATTATTTATATTATGAGGTTATTCAGTGTAGTTATTTAGTGCAATTTACATACAGCCGGTTTTTGAAAAAGAATAAGTAAATTTACTTGGTTAATATGATAAGGTTCATAATTGGAAATTTTAGCTTCCGCATTTAATGAGCTGCGCTTATTACCATTTCTATGTTTAATACACCGGGTGCACACATGGTGTTACACCAGGCGACAATCCCTGAGTATGGCAGAGGCTATATAAGATGGTAAATCTGCGTATGGGGGTATAAGGTGAGGTACTTATACTTTGTGTAGGTTGTAGACGTATGTAATACGTACTTTGTTTTCTGGCCAGTAGGATGTTGTATACACATATTACACGAACATGTACTGCATTTACTGCTTATGTTTTTTTTGAACTTATATTATATCAGTAAGTGAGCTTGGGGTAGAGGAATCCTTGAGGACCCTTTGTCTTACTGAGATTTGTCAAAATCTCATCCCGTGCTGGGCATATTTTTCAGGTATAGATATCCATAAGATGGATGCTTCTAGAGGCAAGAGGCCGGAGTAGACATTTTATATTGGCATGCATGGACTTTATCTGCTATATGTTTATATTCTCTGAGACTTGAGTATTGTGGTGCTATTTATCAGACTATGTATGTTTCTATTCGATGTGAGTATGGGGGTTGTCCATGCCACATTTACATAACTTGATATTATGGTTGAGAACTTGTATTTGCATACACTATGTATCTTCTAATAGCTACTGAATATTCTAAGTGATTAATTAGCTTAATATTTATAAAACCCTTGCTGAGAATTTTTTTTGCAAAAATTTAAGAAGAAAAGTTGGTTTGATTGATGTATCATCGACCCTCTTTGTTGCCCAACTCTACAGTTTCGATTTTCAGCCAAAAAATGAAATAAGGCAATGAACCTCATCCTTTAAAGCCGATTACAATAAGTATTTTCTCGACTGACGCTCAGACTAGTGGAATTTTGAAGTACTTTTTTCAAGGAATATAGAAACCAAACATTTCAATTCTTAATTCAAAGAAATAAAGATTTGATTTGTGGGTTATTAGATCTTGGAAATTAGAAAGGATTTTCTCAATTAAATAATAAGCATATGGAAAATATGATAAGAGCTTTCGACAAGAACTTAACTTTTATAGGAATACTCTAGCTTATGAGGTTAAAGGAAAAGCCATACATATTTTAGTCCATTATAGGACTGGTCTAATTGGCGCCTATGCATTTGATGGATGTAAGTTTAATGAAGATAATTTTAAGGACTTTATTTATTATAATAGGTATGATTAGGTGGTCGTTACTTTGCCTAAGCCTTCTAAAATGAAAATTCAATGCCAATCTTCTCTTGAGGAATTCAAGAGAGAGAGTGAAGTCTTATATTAGCTAAGAATGGATTAAGTGAGCGCTATACAAGTGGAAGGACCCATTTAGGTTTGATTGTGGTATCTAAGTCCACTTAATATTGTTGATAATTTAGCCCGTAGATGGCGGTATCCCCCTACCATGAGCTCCCCCGGCCCAACAGTGGTAACAGAGCTCTTAGATCAAGGGCTATGTGAAGTTAGATATGGAGGGTGTCATAACGCATAATGGTGATATGTTCAAACTCACTACAGAGAACTACTTATACTAGAAACCTATAATGGAGGATCATCTTTATTGCAAAGATTTGTACGAATCCATTCTCAGCGCAGATAAGGAAGAAGGGAAGAACGATAAAGAGTGAGATCTCCTAAATCTGAAGGCAGTCACTATGATCCACAAGTATATTGACAAGAGCTTGTTCGAGCATGTGTTGACCTACACAAACGCTCACAAGCTATGGACAGAGCTGGAATCCTTATTTCAGAAGAAGACATCATGCAACAAAGCATAATTGGTGCGCCGGAGTTTGTTACTTGAGAGTTGGGATGCTTTGGTGGTGACACTTAGCAACTTGGCCCCAGAAGGAAAAATGACCACAGACTCGGTTGCAGATAACTTGCTGAATGAAGAGGCTAGGAGGAAAGAATGGGTTATAAGCCATTAGTATGAAGCGAATGTCATCGAAAACTATAGAAGAATGGCATTCTGAGGTAGAAGTAAAAGTCGAGGTCCAGACAAGTCTAGAGATCGATCAAAGCTGAGGCCAGACCTCACATGCTTTTATTGTGGAAGATCGGGTTATTGGAAATCTAAATGCCGACCTCAGAATAAATATTAGAGGACTAGAAATGTCAAGCCAAATATGATATATACGATGAAGAAAGAAGAACAGATCACCACGACCATAACGGCCAATGCCGAGATCGATGTCTTCTTAATTGGTGAAGACAACTATCTAAATGTAGCCTATGATGACTGTTCATTGGTTACAGACTTCGAAGCATCTTTCCATGTCACCCGTCACAAGGAGTTATTCTCATTATATCAAGACATCGATCTTGGTATAGTGAAAATGGGTAACCAGGTTACTAGCAAGATAGTGGGATTTGGAGAAATCACGATGATTACTGACATAAGCTGTAAACGAGTTCTGAAAGGAGGCCAGACATGTTCCTGAGGTAATGAAGTTGGGTCGGTAAACTACTTTGGCAGAGGAAGATGGAAAGTAACCAAAGTTAGCTTGGTGGTAGCCCGAGATAAGAAAGAAATCTCTCTCTAGGTTATGCAAGGGAAGGTAGGCAATCGAGAGACTAATGTTGTCCAAGATGAATCAAGTTTGGAGCTCTTGCATAGATGACTCTGACACATAAGGGAGAAGGGTCTGCAAATTCCCACTGTGAAGGAATTTGTAACACCCTATTATAGAACCGATTTTTTATCATTACGTATGATATTAAGCACAGTTACAATCACAGTAGTTGATTAAAACACGGATAAATTTTCTTCTTTTTAACAATTATCTTTTACTCCTTAAAACACTATCCATATTTATAAACAATTCAAACTGTAATTATAACTCATACAAATTGCGGAAACATCTAATCTCGCTTAAACATATCGTACCACCATGAAGTTCCCATAAACAACATGGCTTCACGTGACAATGAAGATAGTTAATCACACAAGGTGATAATCTCCTTCCAACATCGGCCAAATAAAACGGACAAAGCTCCGTTTATTTTTCGGACATCTAGGGATAATTCCCACATGATATCTCAACCTGATAACAGTTCAATAATTACTGACATAATCTCAGTCTATCCAATAGTCGTACAAGCCCTTCCATCATAATTGTATCGAAATACATAAATATCCACAGACTACATAAATAGGAACTTGACTAATATAAAACATATGATCAAAGTCCTTTACATGCATCAACAACATGAAAGATATCCAATAACTATGATCATAGGCTAAGTCCTTCATCCATGCATCGGCAGTACATATGCTCAAATAAGACTACATAAACATATGATGCTATAGTCATCCAATATAATATGCCTTATGCAAGTCCATAATATGCAAAATGTAACACCCCGTGTATACCCAGTTTGTTAACATGTCATCGTATTAAGCCACGCTTAAATAAATATGCGGAAAATCTTTTTCTTTTCAATTATGACGTCATTAAACTTAGCCAAGTTGATTACTTAATCAATTTCATAAAAACATCGCCTGTATGTAAATTGCAAAAGACAGCTAATTGAAATACCTCAATAGATAAATAAGTGAGTATCTAAGTAATGGATCTACAACACGTAGTCTGGACAATATCCTGATACATTAATACAACACAAAACTAAAATCAGAAAGTCAGGTCAATGTGGCATGGACAATCCCCATGCTCACCGAATAAAAGACATAGCCAACAGAGTCTCACAATAACATCAAATGAAGCTATAAGCATGATATCAACAGACATAACTAGCATCCAAGCATAGTCAGCATAAGCAGATAAACATCAATCAACTAATCTACTGGCCAGAGAATCAACTAATCCAAGCATAGTCAGCATAAGCAGATAAACATCAATCAACTAATCTTCCACCCCAAGCTCACTTACATGTGCAATATAAGTTCCAAAAGCAATTCAACAGTATAAGTTCTAAAACAGTGCAATGCAGCAGATAATCATGTCATGTGTGTTATAACTAATCTACTGGCCAGAGAAATGCAGAAATACGTCTATTACCCACACTAGTGCAAGACGCCACTTGCACCCACCCACAGTGTCACCGTCTTGTATGACGCCATATACTCAAGCTTACCGTCTAAGTGGAACAACATATACATATTAAAAGTCATTACACATAAAGTTCAACAACATTTTCAATTATCAAAGCATGTAAACACATCATGCATATAAACCATTCCCCCATGGGGTATCGTGGAACCACACAATGGCTAAACAGAGGACACGAAAGCTTACCTTGCAAGCTAGCTATCCAAGCCAAGAGTGCACACAAGCTCAAAGTCCACACACAGCAGAATCACAATCTGTTTTGGACCAGTAATCATATTAATATTCAAACATACAAGCATATGAAGTTGTCTTTACGTTACGTTTCTTGTCTTTAGGCTTCTCACAAAGCCACAAGCCCTTAATCACTTAGATTCTGACTTAGATTAATTATTACAAAAGTCCACATAAGCTAACCATGGGTCCACAAACCCAAAATGACATTCGGTTTGAACAGTACCGCTACTGTTCTGAAATTCCCAGAATATGCGGATATTTGTCGGGGACATATCCGGATATCCCATATCCGGATATGCATATCCGAATATCACAAGACCCCATATTCGGAAATCAAAATCTGGATATCATATCCGGATATCAATATCCGGATATTTCGCGACAGAATGCAGTTCTGCATTTCGCTAGATATCCTTCCCAAAGGTAGTTCTTTTCACAATTACAGAGGCTTAAACATGCATTTCTAGGTGTGTTTAACCTTACCCAACCTCAAGTTATTAACTTTAGTTCATTACATGCATCGAGGTTCCATTTTTAACCATTAAACTCATGATCAAAGGTGGTAAAGCTTACCCAAGCTCAAAACAGAGGTACAATGGCTCTTGGAGCTCACCAAACAGCTCCTCAAGCTTTGACTTCTCAAAGGTACGAAAATGGCACACCAAAGGTTGGTTCTTTCTTCTCAAAGGTCACTCCTTGGACCTCAAAATGCCATGACAATGGCCTCTACCTCACAACTCAGAAACACAGCCCCTAAAATGACTTCACACAGCCACCACACTCAGAAAAGGTGTTCCTTTCACACTCCTAATGATCCCTCTCACTCACACAAGGTATTTAGTGAAGAGAAATGGAAGAAAAGAGGTCACAATGCTCACAAAATGGATGAGAAAGCAATGGAACAGTGACAAGCAGACCAGCCTCTCAAGTTGGCACGTAGAAACTGATATGGCCTAGGGTTTTAGGCCAAGAATGAGTATTTATAGTGGTTTAAGTCTTAAACACACAGTATTAGTACTAATAGCTACGATTAGTATTTTATTCCCAAACTTGGAATTCTGAACCTACTCATTTTTCTAAGATTTGTCATATTTTTATTTTATTTTTCGCAGAACCTTTCCGGTACGCGCTTTTACATAGCCAATATCAGTTCTGGCACCAGTTCTCATTATTTTAACTTGAAACTTGAAATCGCAGTCCTATATAATATTCTAGGAATATTCATGCACTTATTATAATTTTCTGAGATACTTCATCGGTACGCATTTATATCGAGGAGCAGAACCGGTATCTGCACTTTTCGTCAGAAAAGCGACTTTCAACATTATTAATCACTTACCATAATATTTAATCCTTCTCATAATTATTAGGGTCAATTATGAAATTATTTCCTAATTTCTCATAATTAAATAATTAACTTCCTTAATTAATGTGCAGGTTCTTACATTCACCCCACCTTTTTAGGATTTTGTCCTCAAAATCAGAATATACCTGTCTCGGAAGTCGGGATACTGCTGGAGAAGCTCGTCCTCTCGCTCCCAAGTACACTCCTCAGGAGTTCTTCCTGGCCACTAAACTTTGACCATCGGAATAATCTTGCTTCTCAGCTTCTTCTCGCCACGATCGAGAATCTTAAGTGGTCCGACGGGAGTCTTCAAGTTCTCCCGAACTTCCACATCATCCGGTTGCGCCACGTGCGAGGGATCTATTATGTACTTTCGAAGCTGAGACACGTGAAACACGTCGTAGATGTTGGCCAAGTTCGGAGGTAAGGCAAGCCGGTAGGCAACAGGTCCTACTCTTCTAAGGATCTGGTATGGCCCAATGAATCGCGGGCTCAGCTTACTCACTCTGAGAGCCCGACCAACACCGGTGACAGGTGAAAGTCTCACAAACACATCCTTACCCTCACTGAACTCCAGTGGACGATGCTTGACATCGTAGTAGCTCTTTTGGCGATTCTGCGCCTGCTTCAGTTTTTCTCTGATCAACTGGATCTGCTGGGTAGTATCTTAGATAAAGTCCAAGCCAAACAACTCATTATCTCTAACCTCAGACCAGCAGGTAGGAATCTGACACTTCGTACCATACAACGCCTCGTAGGGTGCCATGCCAAGGCTAGCATGGAAACTGTTGTTGTACGAAAACTCCACCAATGACAGGTACCTATCCCATGCTGAACCCTGCTCCAAAGTGCAAGCCTTCAACATGTCCTCCAAGGTCTGGATGGTCCGCTCAGTCTGTCCGTCAGTCTGAGGGTGATAGGCGGTACTCAATCTCAACTGTGTACCGAAAGCTTCTTGCAGCGCTTCCCAAAACCGAGATGTGAACTTTGGGTCCCTATCACTGATGATACTCTCGGGCACCCCGTGAAGCCTCATAATCTCGCGAACATACAGTCTGGCCAACTGCTCAGTAGTGAAGCTCACCTTCACTGGAAGAAAAATGGGAAGACTTCGTCAGTCTGTCCACAATGACCCAGATAGAGTCACAGCCAACCTAAGTCTTCGGCAAACCCACCACGAAGTCTATGGAAATGCTCTCCCATTTTCATTTTGGAATCTCTAGAGGTTGAAGCTTACCAGATGACTTCTGGTGTCCAATATTCACCTTCTGGCAAATCAAACACTTGGACACATACACAACTATATCCTTCTTCATGCCCGGCCACTAGAAATTCCTCTTCAAGTCCTGATACATCTTTGTAGCATTATGGTGTACAGTGAACTGGCCCTTATGGGCCTCAACCATAACCTCTTTGGTCAAAGGAGCTCGAGGTACCGCAATCCTCTTCTGGAACAACAAAAGTCCATCCTCATTCCAAGACACACCGTCTTGGTTCTTCACGTAGTCGAGGCACTCTCTCTGAACTTGCGCAACTTGGATCTTCTCCATAAGCTCATTCTTGACTCTCACAGTCTCCATCTCGAGAAGTGCACCCCCAAACAAGGAAGTCACCGTCAGATCTCGAAACTTCTCAATAACATCAAAGTCACCTATCGTCCAACTGGATAGACTCACGGATTTCTGACTCAGAGTATCAGCTACCACATTGGCCTTGCCAGGATGGTACTTCAACTCAAAGTCGTAGTCCTTCAGAAACTCCATCCATCTCCTTTTCCTCATGTTCAGCTCCTTCTGATCAAACAAATACTTCAAACTCTTGTGGTTACTGAACACAGCAAACTGCATACCAAACAGATAATGCCTCCAAATATTGAAAGCAAACACAATCGCAACTAACTCCAAATCATGAGTTGGGCAGTTCTCCTCATGAGGCTTCAACTGCCTCGAAGCATAGGCAACAACTCTACCGGTCTGCATCAAAACACAGCCCAGCCCCTTTCCAGAAGAATCACAGTAAAGCTCAAACTGCTCATCAGGATCCGGAAGGATCAACACAGGAGCGATAGTCAATCTCTCCTTCAACTCCTGAAGGCATTCCTCACACTCGTGAGTCCACACAAACTGAGTCTCCTTCTGGGTAAGGCGAGTCAGTGGTAGAATCATCGTGGAGAATCCCTTGATGAACCTCCGGTAGTAACCTGCCAAACCCAAGAAACTCCTCACCTCAGTAACTGTCTTGGGCCTCTCCCAATCCGACACAACTTCAATCTTGTTGGGATCTGATGGGACGTAAATTCGTTCCCATCCAAGCCCATTTTGATGGCAAAATACTATATGTTCCCTCATCTGATGAGCAATTTCAGCATGAAAATCACTTGTTTTACACATTTGTGACAAAAACACAGTGGGGGAACAGATTGCAACGTATTCCTTTAAAATATATTAAAAGGGGAACGGACTGAGACACATTTAATGCACCTCCTCCATTCATTTAATGCTTCTGTACACTTTGCAGGTAACGTAGAGTTAAAGACTTCTAAAAGCAAGGCGGTGCACCAACTCAGCAGCTGGAAACGTGAAGAGCAGAGAATCAAGAGTTCTCATTGGCTGAAAACAGAAGCAAAACATGGGAAGGTCTGCAAGCAACGGCTAATCATCACCAAAACCTGTTCCATTTAGCAATTCACGCAAGCTTCACACTCTGTTGCCACAGTCCCGTCCCTTCATTCAAGCAACTAGCTCCAAAGGAATTACAGTCTTGCCACTCCTCTTCCAGCTATAAATTGGACCACCCTCACACAAAAACATCATCGAATCCTGGAGGGTTTGCAGTCCGAAAGGAAGAGATCACTTAGTAGTAGTTAGTAACTTAGTTTAATTTTAAGTTGTAGCTGTAGTTAAGTGACAACCCCTCTTCTCTTCTCTGTAAACAACCATCAAGACTCCTCACGAGCAAAAATCCATTTTTCTGTTTCTTTTTGTAAACTGTCTTTTAAATTAATATAAGTGTTTTTTTTCTCTTCGTTCCAATCGATATCTCTTGACTGAATCTCGGGTCTATGTGATCTCAGTTGAGAATAATTATGTTTAATTTACCAGCTATGAGCTGAACTATCTGTGGAACAGGTAAACTGTGAAACTCTTAAAGAACTGTTTTCAAAACTCTTGACTGAAGCTTTTTGTATTTCTTTGGCTAAGTAAGCTATATTCATTGTGCGCCAATGCAAATTGGGTACATACTGAGAAAGGAACTTCCATAAGGAAGGGATTTCAGACAGCTTAGCCTTTGGGGGAAGGTAGATGTCATGGCAAAAACGCTACTGGTCACCTTAGGAATAAGGGGCCAACTCGTCCATTTTAAGGTTCTAACCTAAGTACCTGTTGGAGTCAAGGGAGCCGTAGGAATATGGAAACTTGTGAGCCATCTAGACCATGAGCTGAGGAATCAGAGTTGGCAGGCAAAGAAACCGGGACAAAGCCAAAAGGTGCTAAGTCTTGAGCAGAGAAAACAACCCCTTTAAGAGTGAAGCAGTGAATCCGTTCTTTCTGTTAAACTGTTTTAACCACCACCCTGTTGTCTCTTGATTATAGTTATTTCTGTTTTAGTAGTTTTATTTTATTTTATTTAGTACTTATAAAAACTCCAATGATTATTATCTCACCTTCTTCTAAACAGGAAGGATCACATACATAACGCAGCGAGCAACTGTTTGCCATCAGATTGAACCTACTGTTCCTGAGGAACATTGTCAAGACCGTAGGGAACGTTTGACCAGACATTCACTTACTAACTTTTCTTCTTATTTTCACTCTTTATAAACAGTGATAAAACAATAATTAGCATTCTATCCTCGTGGGAACGATAATTTGGGCATTAATACTCCCTTTATTACTTGATGTGTGCACTTGCGCACTTGGGTTGGAACTAAGGGAAGAATCTGTGTTCTGCAAGAACAGAGGAACGTCCCCTATCAGAACTTATATTTTTCCACCATCAGCAAACCACCCAACAAGTTTTTGGCGTCGTTGCCGGGGATAGAAACATTAACTGTTGTTCTTATCATTGTTTTCTAACACATATACTGTATATCTGACTTTACTTTTATACTTTTTTTCTCTTTATCACTGAATCTGCTGTGCATATATATACCCTGTGCTATTGGTTTATGAGTGAAGAGTTTAAAACAGATTCTAACCACTCCATTGAAGTACCTGAGTTTCTCTTTGATCCTGAGCCAGAACGTACACTCCATAGGAGAAGAAGGAACCTCAGGGAAGAATTTCCTGAAAACATGGCTGATCACAATAATAACAATGAAGAGGTTCCCCCTGAAAACATGGCTTCTTTCAGGAACAGACCAGATAGGGGAGTAATCCTTCCCCCTGTAGCACTAAATTTTGAACTAAAACCTATCATGTTCCACATGATTAGGGAAGCAGGGGTCTTCAAAGGACTCTCTGCAGAAGATCCTTACACACACCTCACAACATTCTAAGATATTTGTGATAGTTTTCAAGCTGAGGGTGTAACAGAGGAGAGCATGAGAATGAGGTTGTTCCCTCACTCCTTGGGCTTAAAAGCTAAAACATGGATGAAAACTCTCACCCCTGGATCAATCCACACATAGGACGAACTCTCTAACAAGTTCATAGAGAGGTTTCTCCCAATGTCTCGACAAGCTGATGTTAGAGCTGCAATCTCTAACTTCAGAATGTTTCATGGAGAAAATCTCTATGAAGCATGGGAGAGATACAAGGACATCATAAGAAAATGTCCAAACCATGGGGTAGAGAGTTGGGGAGTGTTACAATCTTTCTATAAAGGACTTGACCATACTTCTCAATCTCACCTAGATTTTGCTGCAGGAGGATATTTCTTTACAGGAACTCTTAAATCAAGATACGAAATCATAGAAGGGACTGCTGAAAGATGTCTCCAATGGCCAATAGACAGAGTGAGCCCAGTGAGGAAGCCAGGCATGCTAGAACTGGATAAACAAATAGCCATGGAAGCCCAGCTGGCATCACTCATGAATGAAGTGAAGAACCTGAGAGCTGACCAAGCAGCACCAAGGATGGAAGTCTTACAACTCATAGCATCTGAAGCATAACCATGCTCAGCCTTTGGTGACCTTCGTGTCTAAACAGACTGCCCATCCACTGCATTGGTGTGTTATGCAGAAAATTTTGGCAATAGGAACTTCTCCAGAGAAAATCAACAAGCAGGACGAAATACACATTCAAGCCCTGGAGGAGCTATCATTAAGGATCAGAACCACATCACCCAATGGAGGCCACCCATTAACCAGAGACCATTCAACAACAATCAGCAGCAGTATCAGCAAGGTAGCAGCAGTGGAACGTTTGAACAAAGGAGAAACAACTACGTTCCGTTCCACAGAGATGACCAACGCATCAACACCCTGGAAAATTATGTCAAGGAATATGTCACCAGGAATGATGCAGTGGTCAGGAACATTGAGCCCCATCTGGGGCAGATTGCTGCCAACCTTCAAACCAGAACACCAGGATCACTACCAGGGGACACTGAGGTCCCCTCAACCATTTCTGAAACTCCTTGAGAGGTAAGTACCATGTCTAGCTAAAGACATTAAACTAAGCGCTGACTAGGAGACAACCCAGTAGATACATTTGCTCTCTGACAAAGAGCAAAGTTTTAGGGTGGTTATCTATAACCACATAGCTCCCAAAAAGGAGGGAACATCTGATGTTCCTCTCCAAAAAGTCCATATAAAGTACGTTCCGTTCCAGGAACGTAGTTTTGGGGTGGTCCCTGACCACACAATCCCAATATAAAAATATATATATATATAGATATAATTATATGTTTTGTTACATGTTCATTTAGATTTATTAAATAATAGGTGATAGGTTAGTACGTTCCCTTTTCCTTATTTAGTACTCACTGCTGCATGTTTTCTTATTATTTATTTTAGTAAGTTATTTATTTATTAGTTAGGAAAAAAAACAAAAGGAACATTCCCTGGGTTAGGAGATAAGAGTGACTGAGACACCTGTCCCTGCTGAGTCACTTAAAAAGATACGCAGCCATATCTATTTGCATTCATTGCAGATCTTGGAAACGCGCGCAGAAAAAGCAACCGTCTTCTCAACCATTAAGACAACTGCACCCTTTCCTTTTTTCCCTCTCCCACGTCCTGACCTAAACTGTTCCATCTTCTCACACTCATCCCATCAGTAACTGGTCACCTACTGCTGACCACTCGTTTTGTAACGTCCCTATTCCACTACCTCTTCAACCTCCTCTCCTTAACCTCCACGTCCCAGAAACCTTTCATTTTCTCCCCCACAGTCTATTTAAACTCGGTTTCTGATTTCTTCGAGTTCTACTACTTCCATTCAACTCAGAACCCTTTTATCCCTCCTGCATTTGTGTCCTAATTCCCTTTCTGAACAAAATGACTAAGCTTTCATTTAAAGTGACCCATATAGCCAACCGCGGTGAAGAACCAGAGATCACTGAACCCACCATCATTCTGTACCCAGAAAGGAACATTTCTCTGAATCAGGACAAAGTGGTTCTGCCTCCATTTGTGAAGAAATCACTGGACAAACTTCGGTGGTTGCTTTTCGCCACTGATGACCGTGAGTTGAACTTGAACTGGGTGGGAGAATTCCTATACCAAACGAGGAGGCTGCCCGAAGAAGAGGCACCTGATGTGGTCATAGTGAGGGGAAAACAAGTATCATTTTCCCCCGCTGATGTCCAGGAAGTACTCCACCTTCCCTCCGTCACCAACTGTCCATACCAAGAGTATTTGGATAGTAGGGAGGTGTACATATTTCAGAAGGATCTGAAGCAGACAGTAACCTTGGACAATCCCAACTACTACAAAGGGTCCCTCTGCAAGGGGAGCATGAAGAACATAGCCAGGTTCTGGGCACTGTTTGCCAACTCCAACATCACCCCCACCTCTCATGAAGCCTCTGCTAGCTGGGGACTTCAAGTTCAAATTTACTGTATCATTAAGCACATCCATTTTGATGCAGTAACCCTCATCTACAACAACTTGCAGAGGGACATAAGGAAGACTAAGGTCTTCCTCCCCTACCTCATCACCAAACTCTGCAGAAGAGCTGGTGTAGAGGAACACCCAGATGACACCACGAAGGTGGCATCTATCCTTGATGCTAAGACCTGGAATGGTCTTAAAAGCACCTACATTGACACCACCCAACCTATTCGTGCCAATCTCAGACGTTCCCCCACCAGAGATAGTGACGAGGAAACACCTGTGGCCTCACTGAAGAAGACCACCAAGACCACTCCTACAAAATCCTCCTCCTTTGGCCACGTTCCGGCCAGAAGAACCATCCCTCCTCTTACCAAGGTGAAGAAGGATGCCCTTGTTGCTACTGATGGCAAACAAGGCAAGAAGAAATCTCCTGCCAAACCTCCCCCAAGAAAGGGGGAACGTTCAAGTCAGAGGATAAAGAGGGTCCTCAACAGCAATAGGCCAGAGGGAGCATCCTCTGCAAAGCCTATCACCCTCTCTGACCAGGAGGAGGAGAGAGAGCTTTTAGCAAAAAGGCTGAAGATTGGAAGGAAGTCAGCACCAAAAACAGCTGCAAAGGAGACGTCCCCAAGCAGCTCAGACTCTACATTTTCTGACATTCCATCCCCACCACCTGCTCACTCTCCACCACAACAAATCGCACCACAACCCTCTCCTAGGCAACAACAAGGAGATGGATAGAAAGACAAAGAAGCAGCATCTGTTGCAGAGACATCAGTGGCTGAGCAAGAGGCTCAGCCACAGAAGAAAAATGACAAAGGAAAGGGGATTCTCATAGAACCCCCTAAGAAGAAAGCAGAGACAATAGGCCCCAGACAGATCAATCTGGGAGGTCCTCTGTCATTTCCTGTCATCCGTCCCGATATATCTGGGGACGAAGCTCTTGCCAGAGCTTTGGCAGAAGAAGAAGGGATGGCAATTCCTCCACTGATAGAGGAACAAGCTCTGACCATGCCCTCATCATCCAGACCACCAGTGGATGAACCCAGCACAGCACCCGTTGTGCCTTCTGCTGTTGGCAATAGCCAGCAGAAGAGGCAACCTACTTCGTCCCCTACTGCAGTAATCCCCATCGCAGCTAGAAGAAAATCCCAAATTAGGATTGCTGAGATCTTTGAAATGTTGGGGGAGAAATTAGAAAAATGGTTGCCAACCAAGAAGTCCGTTCCCCAACCTGATATGACAAGCACTAATGAAGAGCTGAAAGCTCTAAGGGACGGACTGGCACAACTCTCCTCTGCCTTCAACACCTTTCAGGAATGGCAGAAGGAGGAGAGAGAACAATAGCTCAGCACCATAAAAGCAGCCATCAAGGAAGCCAGTGTTGCATCCTATAAATCAACACTCCAAGCAGTCCAAGGAAAAATTGATAAAGCAGCTAACTCCCTAATCCTTTCTAACTCTCTGCGCAACCACACAGCAGAGCTCTTACTCAACAGGCTCATCTCCAAACAAGCTGCAGAACGTAAGGAAACCAAAGAAGCCATCAGGGCCTTTGGAACATATCTGGAGAGGAGAATTTATGAGTTGGAAACGAGACTGCTGGATGTTGAAAAACAAGTCATCCATTTTCGAACTGGCAGAACCATGATGAGGTCCACCATCAACTCCCTGGTTGCAATCATCAGCGATCTACTGAAGGATGCTAAAAAATGGCTCCCTGTAAATGAAGTCCGCAGATTGTAAGACCTGCTCAGGAGGAGACCATTAACCCAAGAGGAGATTGATGAAGCCAAGGAAGCTGAAGCTGCAAAGAGGAACCCTTAGGACAGGAGACCTCCACAATGAAAAGGAGAAACCCTCTTATTTATCTTAGCTTAGTTGTTTTCAATTCTGTTTTTAATTTAGTTCCTTTCTGTTCCCTTGTAATTAATCTTTTTTGCAATGAAAAAGTCTTTTTTTGATCAAACTGTTTGGTATATGCATGCATTCCAGTTATAGTATTAAGACTGCCCAATTCTTTTGGATTAACTAACATACATGAAACACAAAGTCACTGACTAATCATGCTTGTTCTTTCTCTGAGTACTTGAAAATAGAAATAGTGCAGGGAATTTAATCCTCAGATTTTTGAAAGAAGCTGATCTGTGTGAACTCAAACTGGTAAGGAATAGAAAATGCCAAACACCTACTTCTGAGAGCGTTCCTGAGGTGTAACCACAATGAAACTTCTCAGCTTGCCTTAATGCTATAAGTACTGCTGAAGACAGATGAATTCTGCTGTCAAGAGGATCAAAACAGAATCACACACTCACCTAACCTCCGTCATACACCATCTGGTCAATCAGAAAGAACAAGGAACGTACTCAACAATGAACAAAAAAAAGGGACAGAAGAAAAACAAAGAAAAAAGGGAGCAACCATTCAAAAGAATTCAAGAAAAACCAGAAAACCTTCCTGCAAAGGTGGAAAAAGGTTCAAGAAAAGGTGTTCCCTCAAAACAGAAAAACTCCAAGTTTAAAGGCACAAAAGCTAAAGGTTCCTTGATCCCATAAATCAGACCACCACTTCTTCCACATTTCCATACACTTACCCATCAAAGAATACTTGGAACGAAAGACAGCTGTGCTTCATAGGAACGCAGCAGAAAGGCAAGTTCTGAAGAATCACATCCAGGAATGGACAGAGCAAACACCAACCCATGAGTGACAGTGAGACAAAAGATCAGCAACCTTCTCTTATCTGGGGACATAATCCTCTTACTGTTTACTATGGAGAGTAGTTCATTTTCTAAAAAGTTCATGGTTGCTCACTGGCACAAGTTCCTTTCTGTTATGCTATTCTTTTAAATTGGGCAGACCAATACAATATTTCCGAGTTGTTTGAGGACAACCAACAGTTTAGTTTTGGGGTGTTTGATGGGATCTAAATTCGTTCCCATCTAAGCCCATTTTGATGGCAAAATACTATACGTTCCCTCATCTGATGAGCAACTTCAGCATGAAAATCACTTGTTTTACACATTTGTGACAAAAACACAGTGGGAGAACGGATGGTAACGTATTCCTTTAAAATATATTAAAAGGGGAACGGACTGAGACGCATTTAATGCACCTGCTCCATTTATTTAATGCTTCTGTACACTTTGCAGGTAACGTAGAGTTAAAGACTTCTAAAAAGCAAGGCGGTGCACCAACTGAGCAGCTGGAAACGTGAAGAGCAGAGAATCAAGAGTTCTCATTGGCTGAAAACAGAAGCAAAACATGGGAAGGTCTGCAAGCAACGGCTAATCATCACCAAAACCTGTTCCATTCAGCAATTTACGCAAGCTTCACACTTTGCTGCCACAGTCCTGTCCCCTCATTCAAGCAACTAGCTCCAAAGGAATTACAGTCTTGCCACTCCTCTTCCAGCTATAAATTGGACCACCCTCACACAAAAACATCATCGAATCCTGGAGGGTTTGCAGTCCGAAAGGAAGAGATCACTTAGTAGTAGTTAGTAAATTAGTTTAATTTATAAGTTGTAACTGTAGTTAAGTGACAACCCTTCTTCTCTTCTCTGTAAACAACCATCAAGACTCCTCACGAGCAAAAACCCATCTTTCTCCATTTTTCTGTTTCTTTTTGTAAACTGTCTTTTAAATTAATATAAGTGTTTTTTTTCTCTTCGTTCCAGTCATTATCTCTTGACTGAATCTCGGGTCTATGTGATCTCAGTTGAGAATAATTATGTTTAAACTATCAGCCATGAGCTGAACTATCTGTGGAACGGGTAAACTGTGAAACTCTTAAAGAACTGTTTTCAAAACTCTTGACCGAAGCTTTTTGTATTTCTTTGGCTAAGTAAGCTATATTCATTGTGCGCCAATGGAAATTGGGTACATACTGAGCAAGGAACTTCCATACGGAAGGGATTTCAGACAGCTTAGCCATTGGGGGAAGGTAGATGTCATGGCAAAAATGCTACTGGTCACCTTAGGAATAAGGGGCCAACTCGTCCATTTTAAGGTTCTAAACTAAGTACCTGTTGGAGTCAAGGGAGCCGAAGGAATATGGAAACTTGTGAGACATCTAGACCATGAGTTGAGGAATCAGAGTTGGCAGGCAAAGAAACTGGGACAAAGCCAAAAGGTGCTAAGTCTTGAGCAGAGAAAACAGCCCCTTTAAGAGTGAAGCAGTGAATCCGTTCCTTCTATTAAACTGTTTTAACCACCACCCTGTTGTCTCTTGATTATAGTTATTTCTGTTTTAGTAGTTTATTTTATTTTATTTAGTACTTATAAAAACTCCAATGATTATTA